>NC_037689.1:114100819-114338994 GCF_003255815.1 Theropithecus gelada | reverse complement strand
TGACCCAGCCATCCCATTACTGGGGATATACCCAAAGGATTATAAATCATGCTGCTATAAAGACACATGCACACGTATGTTCATTGCGGCACTATTCACAATAGCAAAGACTTGGAATCAACCCAAATGTCCATCAGTGACAGACTGGATTAAGAAAATGTGGCACATATACACCATGGAATACTATGCAGCCATAAAAAAGGGTGAGTTTGTGTCCTTTGTAGGGACATGGATGCAGCTGGAAATCATCATTCTTAGCAAACTATCACAAGAACAGAAAACCAAACACCGCACGTTCTCACTCATAGGTGGGAATTGAACAATGAGATCACTTGGACTCGGGAAGGGGAACATCACACACCGGGGCCTATCATGGGGAGGGGGGAGGGGGGAGGGATTGCATTGGGAGTTATACCTGATGTAAATGACGAGTTGATGGGTGCTGACGAGTTGATGGGTGCAGCATAGCAACATGGCACAAGTATATATATGTAACAAACCTGCACGTTATGCACATGTACCCTAGAACTTAAAGTATAATAATAAAAATAAAAAAAAAAGAAAAAAAGAAAAAAAAAAAAGAACATTTCCTATTTTCATCTTACCAGATCTATTTGCAGCTTCAAAAATAGTTAAGTATACCCTTCTCTTTGAAACAATTATTTCTTTTGGCTTACTGTTAATTTTCTCCTTGTTCATTGAAAATTCATTTTCACTCCATTTTACTAGTTTTTCTTCCTGTATTCAACTTTAAATATTTAGATATATTGAGGCTTGGTCATAAGCATTCTTTTCTTCCTTCTGTGATCTCTCATTAGAGGTGATCTCTGAAATTTCTGAGGATTTAAGAATTATCTTTAACCTGATAACATCCAATTTTATATTCCCATTCCCAACTTTTCCACTAAGGTCTAGATTTATATATCTAGCTCTCTAACTGATTTCTCCAACTGGATATCTCAATTGCATGGTAATCTGATAATAGTGTTAAAAATAAAATTCCTACTTTTATCCTAATACAGGCATCCTGCAAATATTTACAAGTCCCCTGGAACTAAAGAGAGCAAACAGGCATCTTTAAAACATCTCTCCCCTAGGCTCAGCACAGAACAAACAGGCAATAACACTCAGCTCCAAGTATTTTTCCTGGAAGTAGTTTCACTGTACAATTTTCCTTCCGTTGTCTAAGGATCAGGTCTCTATATAGCTTCTATCCATAAGACAATGGAACACGGGATTAGTAAGACCTTCAGGAGCCTGAATAAGAGCGTGGGCACTTCCTGTACTTTCTGCCCCCAACTCACTCTGGCAATCAAATCAAATCTCTAGCCTCTCCCTGGAAGGAATTGGTCCACACATTGAGAACTCCAATTTTCATGGCTCCCACATAGGAGACCAGTTCCTATATCATCAGTCTCTGGAAGAGAATGGGGCTCGGCATTCATGATTACTTGTGGACCATAAGGAATAAAAAGACCATTTTAAACTGGTATGGTAGTGCTAGCAATGGCTATTTCCCTTATTTTAGCACAGAGTGTGCAGTCAAAAGCATCCAGAACCCAGTTTCTCACTGCAAGGAGTTTGGCTACATATCTTTTCTCCTAATTTACCCAGCTTCTCCCAGTGGGTTGTGCTTTTACTTAATCAGCATCTGGATGCTAACAGGGTAGGCAATCGATAGTCCACAGGGAGCCTGAATGATGTGTGAACACTTTCTACGGCTTCTCTCCCTGTATCATTCCAGAGATAGAACCAAGCCTCCACATATTTGACTTGTTTCTGAGAGGTAAAAAGGACCTAGCAGGCAGTAGGCCCCTGAGGGCCACACACAAAAACGAAATACGTTGAAAGAATGTATATTCTGAGCACGAGAGTAGATATTTGTTGCAGATCCTCTACCTGGTTTACTGCCGAGCAAGTAGGAGATAAATGTCAACTCCTTGCTTGTTCCTGAGGAGAGAAAGAACTGAATTTTGATTCAGCACTCCAACATCTCCAGCTGCTTTTCAAGGAAATGACTTCTATCTTGCCTCTCTTGGGGCAATGATGGGATTTGGCACACTCAAATCTCCTGGAGGTCATTTAAAACCATATTAGTTCTTTGGACAAGCACAAAGGTTTGAGAGGCACCAAGAATTTCTGGCCAAACTGATAAGTGAGTTTCAGCTCCCACAAGAAGCCAGTTTCACAAGGCTGAAAGAGGTGACTGTTACATCTAATGTTCACAAACCAACATAAATAATCAGTAAAATTAAGAAAAAAATGAAAATATGTTCCAAACAAATGAACAAGATATATCTCCAGAAGCAAACCTCATGAAATGGAGATAAGTGACTTACTCCATCCAGATAATCCAAAATAATAGTCATAAAGATGCTCACTGAAGTTAGTAGAGCAATGTGTGAACAGGTGAAAATAACAGCAAAGAGATTAAAAATGGGCCAGGCGCGGTGGCTCAAGCCTGTAATCCCAGCACTTTGGGAGGCCGAGGCGGGCGGATCACGAGGTCAGGAGATCGAGACCATCCTGGCTAACCCAGTGAAACCCTGTCTCTACTAAAAAATACAAAAAAAAAAAAAACTAGCCGGGCGAGGTGGCGGGTGCCTGTAGTCCCAGCTGCTCGGGAGGCTGAGGCAGGAGAATGGCATGAACCCAGGAGGCGGAGCTTGCAGTGAGCTGAGATCCAGCCACTGCACTCCAGCCTGGGCGACAGAGTGAGACTCCGTCTCAAAAAAAAAAAAAAAAAAAAGATATTAAAAATGTACAAGTAAAAAATTAGAAAGCTGACAAATACAATAATTTGAACTGAAATATTCAACACAGAAGCTCAACAACAGATTCAATCAGGCAGCAGAAAGAATCAGTGAATTCAGAGGCAGGTCCTAGGAAATCATACAATAAGATGGTACAAAAAGAAAAAAGTCAATGAAAAAGAGTGAAGGTAGCTTAAAATATTTATTTTTCATCACCAAGTGGACCAATAGACACATTATGAAAATCTATGCAGGAAAGAGAAAGGAATAAAAAGCTCAGTCAAAGAAGTACTGGCTGTAAACTTCCCAAACCTGGGGAAGAAAATAACCATCCAGATCCAAAAGCCCAAAGGGCATTAAATAAGATAAATGCCTAAAGACTCACTGAGATGCATTATTATCAAATTTTCAAAACTTAAAGACACAGAGTTTGAAAGCAGCATGAAAAAAGTGACTTGCTATGTACAAGAGAAACTCTGTAAGACTATCAGCAGATATTCCAGCAGAAATTTTGCATGCCAGAAGGGTGTGGGATAATATATTCAAACTGTCAAAATAAAGAAAAAGAATACTATACCCAGAAAATCTCTAACTGAAAAATGAAGAAGAGATTAAAAACTCTCTCAGAAGAACAAAAGCTGAGAAAGTTCATCACCGCTAGACCTGACTTACAAGAAAGGCTAAAGGGAGCACTTGAAGTTGAAAATGTGTGGAACAGCAAAGTGAGAGCACTAAAAAGTAGGAAACTGGTTGATAAAGTTAAATATAAAGAAAAAAACAAAATAATATTGTTACTATCAATGTGATAGGTAGTTTTTAATTCCACTGAAAAAGGTAAAAGTATTAAAAAGAATAATAAGTAAATTATGTTAATGAATATATACTATAAATAGATGTAAATTGAGACATCAATAGCACATAATATGGAGGGAAGAGAGAAGAAAGCAGAGAGTTTTTGTATGCAAGTAAAATTAGGATGGCATCAGCTTGAAGTAGGCTCTAGTTATAACTGTAATGTAGTTAATGGAAGCCTTTCAGTGACCACGAAAATAAACATAAATAGAGATTATACACACATGAAAAAAGAAAATGGAATCAAGAGTTATCAATACAGAAAAACTATGAAATACTAAAAAATGACAGCAAAAAAGAAACAGAAGAACAAAGAAACTAGAAAACAAACAAAACAGTTTTAAGATGGCAATAGTAAATTATTCTCTATTGACAATTACTTTAAATGTAAATAGAATAACTTCCCCAATAAAAATATACAGAGAATGGAATAAAGTAAAACAAGGTTTAATTGTATGCTGTCTACAAAAAAACTTACTTTAGATCCAAGGATACACATAGGCTGAAAGTGAATGAGTAGAAAAAAAAATTATGCTAATTGCAACCAAAAGAGAGATGGAGTAGGTATATTTATACAGACAAAGTAGGCTTTTCTTAAAAACTATCTGCAGAGACAAGAAGGTCACTACATAATGATGAAGGTGTCAAGTCAACAGGAAGGTATAAGAATTACGTAAAATAAATGCATACAAAATCAGAGCAACTAAATAGATAAATATTGACAGATATGGAAGAAGTTAATAACAATACAATAATAGTAGGGACATTTAATATTCTAAGTTCAGTAAAGTATAAAACAGAAAATCAATTAAGAAACAGAGGACTTCAACAACACTATTAGAATAAATAGACCTAACAAATACAGAATTTTCCATGCAACAGCAGAATATACATTCTTCTCAAGTGCACAAGCAATATTCTCCATGATAGATCATATTTTAGATGGAAAAATAAATCTTAACAAATTTAAGATCTAAAGTATGCCAAGTATGTTTTCCAAGCACAATGGAATGAAACTAGAAATCAATACAGCAAAAAAAATGGCAATATTCTCAAATATGTAAGAACTAAATAGCACTCTTAACCACTGTCAAAGAGGAAATAAAAGAGAATTTGAAAAAATATTTTGAGTAAAACAAAAATGAAAACACAACTTGCCAAAACCTAGGGGATGTGGCAAATGTAGTATGGAGGAGAAAGTTTATAGCAATAAATGCTTACATCTAAACAAAAAAAAATTGAAGAAACAACCTAACTTTATACCTCAAAGAACCAGACAAAAAATTAAAGTAAACCCAAAATTAGCAGAAGAAAAAAAAAATAATAAAGAACAAAGCAGAAGTAAACCAAAAAGAAAATAGGAAAACTAAAACAAAATTAACAAAACTAAGAGGGTAATTTTATTTATTTTTTCTTTTCTTTTCTTTTTTATTATACTTTAAGTTCTAGGGTACATGTGCACAATGCACAGGTTTGTTACATATGTATACATGTACCATGTTGGTGTGTTGCACCCATTAACTCGTCATTTACATTAGGTATATCTCCTAATGCTATCCCTCCCCCCTACCCTGTCCCCACAATAGGACCCGGTGTGTGATGTTCCCCTTCCTGTGTCCAAGTGATCTTATTGTTCAATTCCCACCTATGAGTGAGAACATGCGGTATTTGGTTTTCTGTTCTTGCGATAGTTTGCGAGAATGATGGTTTCCAGCTGCATCCATGTCCCTACAAAGGACACAAACTCATCCTTTTTTATGGCTGCATAGTATTCCATGGTGTATATGTGCCACATTTTCTTAACCCAGTCTGTCACTGAAGGACATTTGGGTTGATTCCAAGTCTTTGCTATTGTGAATAGTGCCACAATAAACATATGTGTGCATGTGTCTTTATAGCAGCATGATTTATAATCCTTTCGTTATATATCCAGTAATGGGATGGCTGGGTCAAATGGTAATTCTAGTTCTAGATCCTTGAGGAATCGCCATACTGTTTTCCACAATGGTTGAACTAGTTTACAGTGCCACCAACAGTGTAAAAGTGTTCCTGTTTCTCCACATCCTCTCCAGCACCGGTTGTTTCCTGATTTTTTAATGATTGCCATTCTAACTGGTGTGAGAAGGTATCTCATCGTGGTTTTGATTTGCATTTCTCTGATGGCCAGTGATGATGAGCATTTTTTCATGTGTCTGTTGGCTGTATGAATGTCTTCTTTTGAGAAGTGTCCCATATTTCTTAGAGGCTTTGTTCATTTCTTTTTACTCTTTTTTCTCTACACTTCTCTTCTCTCTTCATTTCATTCATTTGATCTTCAATCACTGATACTCTTTCTTCCAGTTGATCGAGTTGGTTACTGAAGCTTGTGCATTTGTCACATAGTTCTCGTGTTATGGTTTTCATCTCTATCAGTTCTTTTAAGGATTTCTCTACATTGATTATTCTAGTTAGCTGTTCATCAAATCTTTTTTCAAGGTTTTTAGTTTCTTTGAGCTGGTTACATAGTTCTTTCTTTAGCTCTGAGAAGTTTGATCGACTGAAGCCTTCTTCTCTTAACTCATCAAAGTCATTTTCCATCCAGCTTTGTTCCATTGCTGCCGATGAGCTGCATTCCTTTGGAGGGGGAGATGTGCTCTGATTTTTTGAATCTCCAGCTTTTCTGCACTGCTTTTTCCCCATCTTTGTGGTTTTATCTGCCTTTGATCTTTGATGATGGTGACATACTGATGGGGTTTTGGTGTGTGTGTCCTTTCTGTTTGTTAGTTTTCCTTCTAACAGTCAGGACCCTCAGCTGCAGGTCTGTTGGAGTTTGCTTGAGGTCCACTCCAGACCCTGTTTGCCTGGGTATCAGCAGCGGAGGCTGCAGAAGATAGAATATTGCTGAACTGCGAGTGTTACTGTCTGATTTTTGTTCTGGAAGCTTCAACTCAGGGGTATATCCAGCCGTGTGAGGTGTGAGGTGTTGGTCTGCACCTAGTGGGTGATGTCTCCCAGTTAGGCTACTCAGGGATCAGAGACCCACTTGAGCAGGCAGTCTGTCCTCTCAGATCTCAACCTCTGTGCTGGGAGATCCACTGCTCTCTTCAAAGCTGTCAGACAGGGACATTTACCTCTACCAAGGTTTCTGCTGCTTTTTTTTTTAGCTATGCCCTGTCCCCAGAGGTGGAGTCTACAGAGGCAGGCAGGCCTGCTTGAGGTGTGGTGGGCTCCACCCAATTTGAGCTTCCCAGCAGCTTTGTTTACCTACTTAAGCCTCAGCAGTGGCGGGCGCCCCTCTCCTAGCCTCGCTGCTGCCTTGCAGTTAGATCTCAGACAGCTGTGCTAGCAATGAGGGCATCTCCGTGGGCGTGGGACCCTCTGGGCCAGGTGTGGGATATAATCTCCTGGTGTGCCATTTGCTAAGACCCTTGGTAAAGCGCAGTATTAGGGTGGGAGTTACCCGATTTTCCAGGTGTCGTTTGTCTCAATTTCCTTTGGCTAGGAAAAGGAATTTCCTTCCCCCTTGCGCTTCCCAGGTGAGGCGATGCCTCGCCCTGCTTCAGCTCTCGCTGGTCAGGCTGCATGCAGACCAGCACCAACTGTCTGACACGCCCCAGTGAGATGAACCCAGTACCTCAGTTGAAAATGCAGAAATCACCCATCTTCTGTGTTGCTCCCGCTGGGAGCTGGAGGCTGGAGCTGTTCCTATTCAGCCATCTTGGGCGCACCCCCTCAAGGAGGGTAATTTTAAAACGATAAATGAAATTGATGAACCCTTAGCTAAACAAACAACAACAATAAAAAACAAGCATTAAATAAATCAAATAAAAAAAAGGGGATACATTGCAACATATTTCTCAGAAGCAAAAAGATTCAAGTCTATTATGACCAATTACATGGCAACAAATTAGATAAACTAGAATAAATGAATAAATTTATAGACACATACAACCAACCCTAAACTAAGAAAAAATAAATAGCCTGAATAGAATGATAAATCAGAGGCTTAAAGTAGCAATTAAAACCTCCCAGTAACAACAACAACAATGCAAAACCCCAGGGCCAGATGGCTTTATGGATCAATTCTATCAATTATTCAGAGAATAATAATAAAAACCTTTCTTCAATTCTTGTTTAATAATAGGAGAGAAAATACTTCCAAGCTCATTTTATAAAGTCAGTATCATCCTGATATCAAAGTTGAACAAAGACACCAGAAGAAAAGAGAGCCACAGGCCAACACCTCTGATGAACATAGATGCAAAAATTTTCAATAAAATTCTAGAAAAATAAATTGAATAACACATGGAAAATATTATACCCTATGATTAAATGGATGCAAACTTGGTTTAACAAAAACAAATCAATCAATATGATATATTGCACTAACAGAATAAAATACAAAAACCACATTATCATCTCATTATATGCAGAAAACACATTTCAAGAAATTTAATATACTTCCATAATAAAAAATTTCAATAAATTAGGTATAGCAGTAAACTTTCTCAACAAAATGAAGGCCATATATGACAATCCCACAATTAACATCATAACAAATACAGGAAAAAATGCTTTTCTGGTAAGATTCAGCGCAAGTATGTCCACTCTCATCACTTACATAGTACTGGAAGTACTAGCAAGAGTAATCAGTCAAAAGAAAAAGAGATAAAAGCATTCAAATTAGAAAGGAAAAAGTAAATTATCCCTATTTACTGATAGTGTGATCTTCTAAGTAAAAACCCTGGAGAATAATTGGCAACAAGACAGTCCACTAGAAAAAGTAGGTAGTGTACACACTGGTCTCACAGAGGAGACAGAATGGCAAGTAAACATTAGCTCTTCAAGTAAATTGTCCAGGAGGCCACTTTGGGATTTATCAAGGAAGCAACAGCCACCCATGGAGAGCAAAAGGAACAAGGCAGGACGGTCACCTACCTGGAATTTGTGCAGAGACAAGGCAGACTCCCCACTGTGGGGAAAGGGTGAGTGAGAGCACTCAGGGACCCACACTTCTATCACGGATCTTTGCAATCCTGGGCACAGGAGATTCTCGTTGACCCAGCATGTCCAGACTGACACAGAGAGCTGTGTAGAGTCTGGGCAAAGCCACCACTCAACCCCATGTGAAACCGCAAGAGCCTTAGATTCCTGAGCACCCTGACACTAGATGCTGTAGTTCTACGGACAAGAAACGCCAGGCTCTCCTGTGCACCCCCGGGATAGTGGCTGCATCCACAGTGCTGAGGAGCGGATGGATTACAAGCTTCACCTCTGCTGCACCTTATCAGGCTAAGCTCACTGGCCTGGGATCTGAGCACAGCCACCCCATCCACACCTGAGCACTCTAGCTGACTGTGGCCCTCTATTTCTCTGAGACAGAGCTTCCTTCGGTAAAAAATTAAAATAAAATAAAATAATATAAAATAAAATAATTTTTTTTTTTTTAAAAAAAGGCCTGCTATAATTGCTGCAGCTGTAGCTCCCACCCCCTTAGAGCCCTCAGGCAGGGGAGGTAATAAAGACTCCAAGAACTGTCAGAGTCTTCTAGCACACCACAGCTACCACACGGAAAAGTGGCCAGACTCTTTTGTAGCTGGGTCCCTGCTTCTGCTACTCCTCACAAGGCAGTGCTTTCTGATCTACGTTCTCAGTGCGGTAGCTCTACCCCTGTCTGATTACTTCAGCTGGGGGCAGGTCTGTGTTTATCTGAGGTGGTATTCCCAGAGACAACTGATAGGCTGCCTGCCCTTTCTACTGCAGCGGTATGCCCTTGCTGCACGCAGGCTGTGGAATGAACAAAGACCCCGATCACTTTACTTATGCCTCCAGGATGCTACAGCCACCCTGTGGAAAAGAGTCAAGTCTCTCTTCCCTTTGAGCTTCCCAATCCCCTGCTCTTTGTCAGGCAGGGCCTGCGGCTTGGGCCTAAAGAGCAGCTACCCCACTCTCAGCTGAACATTCTCATAGGCAATGTCTGTGTGTCTCTCTGGAGTGGAGTTCCCGGAGGCAACTGACAGCTCATCTGCCACTGCTGCTCCCGTGGTAATTTCCCTTGCTACCATAGGGCTGAGGAAGAAATAATGATCCTGGGTGTTTTATACACACTTCCAGCACACCAAAGCTGCTGCCCTAAGGAAGAAGGCCATACTGTCTTCCCTATGAGCACCCCAACCCCCTTGCTCTGCACTAGGCAGGGCCGTTGAATTGGTCCTGCACTGCAGCTACCCCACCCCAGGTTGATTATTCTGATTGACCGTAGCTCTGCATTTCTCTGAGGTAGAGCTCCCAGAGACAAGTGACAGGCCCTGTGCCATTGCCATCAGCAAGTTCCCCACCCCTGCTTCCCTCAATCTGGAGAGGGAACAAAGAGCCTGAGCTCACTTGAGGACTGCAATGCATAACCCAGGAGTGCCAAACCAAGATCTGTGGCCAGCACTTGAGCAAGAGAGGAGCCCATACTCTCAGAGCACTGAGAGGGAACACAGCTGCAAAGATGAGGAAATACGGAGAAGTAGCAGGACTAAGTAAGAGCCTATTTAACAGCCCCTATGCTTAAGTGCCATCTCTTGGATCACAGACAAAACTTCAACATCAAAAATGCTTTGCTAATATAGACCCCATGAAACCAAAGACAATAATTCAGCCACAAATAAAGACCCTGCACAAAGATTCAGCACTCTTAAAACATACAAAAATGAAGCCAACTAACTATACTCAAATTACGTGACAGTTAAGGAACATCAGCACACACAGACAAGACAGAACCAGCAAATAACTCTGGCAATTCTAAAAGTTAGAGGGTCTTCTTACTTCCAAACGACTGCACTAGCTGCCTAGCAATCGTTCTTAACCAGTCTGGATGACAATGAAGATCATCAAGATACAGAAGAAATTTGAAACCCAATCCAATAAAACAATACAAGAGATGAAAAAGAAAATAACCATTTTAAGAAAGAACCGAACTGATCTGATAGAGCTGGAAAACTCATTCCATGAATTTCACAAGGTAATTGGTAGTATTTATTGCAAAATACACTCAGCTGAGGAAAGCAACTCAGAGCTCAAAAACCAGTTATCTGAATCAATTCAGTCAGACAAATATATTAAAAAAGAGTTTAAAAAAATTAGCAAAACCTCTGAGAAATATGGAATTATGTAAAAAGATTAAATGTACAACTCATTGGCACCACAGAAAGAGAGGGAATGAGAGTAGGCAACTTGGAAAACATATTTAAGGATGTTTTTCATAAAAATTCCCTCAGCCTCACTAGAGAGGTTAAAATGTACGAATTTCAGAGAACCACTAATAGATACTACACAAGATGACCATCCTCAAGTCACATAGTCATCAGATTGTCCAAGGTCGAGTGAAAAAAGAAATCTTAAAGACAGCTACAGAAAAAGTGCAGTTCACCTACAAAGAAAACTCCATCAAGTTAACAGCAGACTTGTCAGCAGAAACCCTGCAACAACCCAGAAAAGATTGGAGCCTCTTTTCAACATCCTTAAATAAGATAAACCCAAAGAATAATTCGGTGTCCAAACTAAGCTTCATAAAATGAAGAAAAGATAAAATCATTTGCGGAAAAACCAGTGCTGAGGGAGTTTGTTACCACCACACCTGCCTTACATGAGGTCTTTAAGGGAGGGCTAAACATGGAAACAACAAAACTGTTTCTGGCGAACAGAAAAACACAGTAAGTACCTGAGTCATTGAAAATATAAATCAACTACATAATCAAGTGTACATAACAACCAGCTCACAGCACATGACAGGATCAAGCATGTACATATGAATATTAACACTGAATAAAAACAGGCTGAATGTTTCACTCAAAAGTCACAGAGTAGCAAGTTGGATAAGAAAGCAAGACCCAAATCTACGCTGTGCATAAGAGACCCATCTTACATGCAAGGACAACACATAGGCTCAAACTAAAGAGTAGAAAAAGATCTACCAAGCAATTGGAAAATAAGAAAAGATCAGGGATTGCTATTCCTATTTCTAATAAAACAGACTAAAAGTACAACGATCAAAAAAAGACAAAGAAAGGCCTTACATAGTGATAAAGATTTCAATTCCACAAGAAAATGTAACAATTCTAAATATTTAAGCACCCAACAATGGATGGTTGTGTCACACCTGAGTCTGATTCTGATGCCTTCTTTGTCTCTTCAGAATATGTTTTTTCTGCTCCTTTTCTTTTAGTAAGCCTTGTATTTTGTTGTTGTTATTATTGAACAGCAGATATAATGCATTAAGTAACAGCAACTGAGATAAATAGGACTTTAGTGAGGATTTATGTTAATCTCTAAAGGAGTTAAACTATGTTTCATGTTTTTTCAAAGTGATAGATACTGAAAGTTTCAAATTCCTCTAGTGTCCTTGTTTTTGTTTTCTCAAGTTTGGGCTCCTTAAGTACTTTTCCCTAGAAATTTCCTGTATTGTAGCTCTTTCAGCTATAACCCATTGTTAACATACTGTAGCATATTACAGGCTTCTTGGCATCATTGTAAGATGTAGTAGAGGCAGAAACTTCTAAAATCTTCTGATTAAGTATCAATACTTCGGTGGGCTTATGTCTTTGGATTGTGATCTTCAAGAGTGTTTTGTTTTTTGTTTTTTGTTTTTTTTTTTTTCTTGTAAAGTTCCCATCCCCCTTTGGTAAAACTAGAAGGCTAGGGGGGTCTGAAATTAAATTAAATTAAAGAATAGGTTTTTGTTATGGAGAATGATCTGAACATATCCTAAAATTGCTACTTTTCTCCTACTTCTGCCCAAAACATTAGAGGATATTTTTTGACTCTTCAATATAAGAAATAGGTGAGGTTCCTAAATATAAAACTTATGAAAATATGTGGCCCTGCTAAGACTATGGCTCCTGGCTGTTTCTCACTTTCACATTTGTACACATTCAGTCTCCAACAGTACATCAAAATTACCATTTAAGTGTTCTTACCAGTTTATGGCTACAGCAGCTTCTGCTCCTAGTAAGTGGAGGTCAATAATGACTCTGAATTTGCTTGTTTATAAGTTATTCATGGGAAGGTTGTTCTATAAACTAAGTACTTTGGAGGTTTCATTCGTATTTCATTTGTCCACCTTTTCTGTTTTAAGGATTAGAATGATTACTTCCAAGCTCTTTGTATTTCAGAGCTCCATTCATAATGGATTTTGTTACTCTGGGCCAAACTGCTGATATGGTAGTAACAGTATATCTTTCATAAACCCAGAAAAATATTTTTATGTGTGCCTATAGTGGTTATTTGAGTCTTGTTTCTTTAAAATTGAATAAGGATGATTCACTTTTCTCTAGCTTGTAGACGTGTCTAAAAAATCTTATTAGATTTGTGTACATATTTGATAATATATTTTTTACTTCAGTAAAAAAAGTATAAGTGCTCTGTTTCTTGTCTCTCCTCAGAATAGGGCACTGTGGGATGACTATTATTATTATGCCTATCAAATTTGGGGAGACACAATTTTTGATGGAAATTGTTCCTGACATTAGCTTTTTCTCCCATGATATTACTGATTCATTTGTTTGAATGAGCCTCTGAATATCTTTTCTGGAAGCTGGACTGTCTCCACCTGAGATATTTAACTCTAAATCTGAAATGCTAAAACTAAACTTAGACTTAATCTCAAAATATGAACGTTAAAATAAATTTTTGTCACCGTCACAAAAAGCATTGTGATTTACCCAAAGTCATACATTAACGGCAGTGTTAGGACTGGGCCCAAGACTACTGTCACATAACTCTTTAATAAACAAATTAATTGATTCTATTGAGTAAACATTTGTTGATGCAAAGATTTGCATTACTCAAAGTTGTATAAGAATTAGTTATTGCCATCCAGATATTTTCAACATAGTTAGGAAGATGAGGTTCAGAGTTAGGACAGAGTAGATATAGTAGAAAGATAAGTGATGTCAAGTCCAATGCTCATCTGCCTTTTTCCAAGAATATTCTAAACAAGTTGCTTTCATGCTTTAGTGAATGTTCAAACTCTTCCCATCTTATTATTCTATTTAGTAAAATAAGCACAACATGTATATTAGGAGGTTGGACCTACATAAGACAGATCTGTGTTCAAATGTTAGCTCCATTATATGCTAATTGACTAAAGACAAGTTTAGTCTAATAAAATTCAAATCAATTGAAAAAATTTAATATAATTTCAATTCAATTTCTAGATGCTTGGGAAGACCTCCATTGAAAAAAAAGCAGAAAAATATATCTGCTTTATAAGGTAAAGACTTTCTCCTTTTGGATCCCCAGGCTAATGGGATTGCCTCTGGAATTGCAGTCAACTGGAGTTGGATCTGGGTCAAGTGGCTGCTGCTGGATCCACAGTGGGGTCAGCCTGTAATGGGACACTAAAGTGGATGTGGATCCTGTATGTTCCCCAGGTAAACTAGACTGCCTTCAGGACTTTGCTTATTAAAACTGGTGCTAGGATAAAAGTTTACTTCAGTGTCCACAAATAACAGAACTGTTATCAGATACATGGGTGTGTGTGGCTTCTGGTTCTATGAGAGGGCTCCTGCTGGGTCACCGGGTTGTGCCTAGACAGGCGGTGATGGCCCTGGACTACAGTTGAGGAGTACTGGAACCAAGTTACAGAGATGCTTCAGGGTCCGCAGCCAAAATGTCGGTACATGGGCCTGCCTTCAGGGATCTGGATGGGCATATATCTCTCTGGGTCCCTGGTCAAGCAGGACCTCTCTAAGGTTATAGCTGAGAATGATTGGAGCTTAGTTACTGGGCCACTGAGGGAATGAGGTCTGCAAGTCTATTCCAGGAAAACAGATGGGTATGTCTCCCTCTGGGTACTTGTATGCATAGGACTGCTCTCAGACTGCAGCTGAGAAGGGCTAAAGCTGAGTTATGGAACCATTTCAGAGTTAACAGCTTGGATCAAGATTGGCAGACTTGCTGCCAGTGGTGCAAAAGGGCATGACTTCTCCTGGTTTCTTTGGTAGATGGTTCTGTCTGCAGGACCAAGGCCAAACGGGACTGTGGTCAGTTCCACAGAGGGGATGGGATCACTTCCAGGTCTGGAGTCAGGACCAAAGTCCACCTGGACACAGGTTTGCCCTCTCAAAACAAGTCTCCTAGGTCTTGACTCAACCAGTAGTTCATAATTTCCTACCTAAAACCCAAAGACTGCACAAAGGCAATTTTGTCCTTGGATGGATGTAAAAGTATTGTTGCTCGGGGAGGATGTGAGTGGGGACCTATTCTACCAGCTTACTGACACCACTCTCTGCCCTGTTTCTGAAAAAGAAAACTGTTTTTCACTATTAAAAATGATGACAGTTGTACATTTTTGCATTCTCTTTATCAACTTGAGAAAATTTCTATCTATGCCTAGTTTGCTGGGAGGGATTTTCTTTTGATTTGCTATGAATGGGTACTGGATTTTGTCAAATTATTTGTCTCTATCTACTGAGGTGATCAGATAATTTTCTATTTTACTTTGTTAATATGGTGAATTGCATTGATTTTCTAATGCTATACCAGTCATGCATTCCTGAGATATGCTTTACTTGATCATGATCTATTACCATTTCATGTGATCCAACTGGATCCAGATTGCTAAAATTTATTTATATCTTTTGTTTTTATATTTGTAATTATAGTGCATATTTGTCTGTAGTATTTTTATCATATATTGTTTTCGTCTATTTTTTGTATTAAGATAGTGTTCATTTCATCAAATGAGTGGAAAGTATTTCACTTCCTTAATGTTCTGGATTACAGTGTGCATATGTAGTAGTCATATTATTTCTTCTGTAAATGTTTGGTACAATTCACCAGTGAAAACCACTTTGGCATTGAGATTTCTTTTATTTATTTATTTATTTATTTTTTATTATTATACTTTAAGTTCTAGGGTACATGTGCATAACGTGCAGGTTTGTTACATATGTATACTTGTGCCATGTTGCTGTGCTGCACCCATCAACTCGTCAGCACCCAACAACTCGTCATTTACATCAGGTATAACTCCCAATGTCTTTATTGAAAAATTTGTAATTAAAAATTCAATACCTTTAATACAAATAGGGCTATTTGGGTTGTATATTTTCTCTTGACTGAGCTTTGATGGATTATGGCTTTCAAAGACTATGTCCATCTCAGCTAAGTTGTTGAATTCATAGGCATAAATTGTTCATAATATTCACTTATTATTTTTTAAAAATATTTTTAGAATATGTAGTGATATTACCTCTCTCATTTCTAATATTGACAAATTGTATCTTCTCTTCTTTCTTTGCCTTCCTAATCTGTTTGGCTAGAGGTTATAAATTTGATTAATCCTCTCAAAAAAACAGTATTTGGATTATATTGTTTTTCTGAATTTTATTTTATTGAGTCCTCCATTAAAATTTATTTCCATTTTATGCTTATTTTGTATACAATTTGTTCTTCCTTATATGGTTATTTTTAATGTGGAGGATAAGAACATTTTTATTCTCTAATATGAGGCATTTAGTTCTCTAAATTTGTCACTAGTGCTGTTTTAAAAGCATTCCACAAAGTTTCTGGATACTTTTAAACTTTTATGTTTATCATTGGCATAGATCAATTTGATTATGATTATGAATAAATATAGATTTATTCATGCTTCTTGTGCTTAAGGTTTGTTGAACTTTTTCGGAATGATCATTTTCACAAACTGAGGAAAGATTTGACCATTAATTCTTCATCTATATTTTGTCACCACTATCGCTTTTAATGAGTCTAATTACACATATGTCAGGTCACTTGAAGTAGTCCCACAGTTTTTGGATGCTCTTTTAATTTTATTGGGTTATTTTTTTCCTGTGTGTTTAATTTTGAATAGTTTCTATCACTATATCGCCATAACATAATCCTATCTTCTGTAACTTCTAATTTATTGTCAATCACTTTAAGTACATTTTCATTAGGCATATTAAAGTTTTCACCTCAAGATTTTTTTACAAGTCTTAATGTTCTCAGCATATGGAATATAGTTACGATAACCGTTTAATGTTCTATCTGCCAAATCTAACATTTGTGTCAGTTCTGAGTCAGCTATAATTGACTGGTTGTTTACTTCATTATGGGTATGTTTTCCAATTTCTTTGAATGTCTGTTCATCTTTGGACATCAGACATTGTGATTTTTACTTCAACAGATGTTGAATATTTTTGTATTTTAGTAAATATTCTTTAGCTTTTTCTTGGGATGCAGTTCAAATACTAGGAATCAGTTCGATCTTTTTGGGTATCTGTTAGGCAAGACCAGAACAGTTCTCTGAATGAGGCTAATTATTCTCTTCTACTGAGGCAAGGTCTTCCTGAATACTGTACCCACTGCCATATAAATTTTCCAGTCTTACTGGTGAGGAAAGGTGTTATTTCTGATCCTGTGTGAACATAGGCCACTCTCCTCTAATCCTTTTGTATGATACTTTTTCTCCCGGCCTCAGGTGATTTCCACATACATATGTGTTTTTCAGTTATCAGCCACACACTATAGGGGCATTCTTTGCATGTGCAGCTTTCTCCTCTGTGGTACCCTGTACTGTGAATTCTAGCCACCTTATTCTCCCTGGACTTTCAGCTCCCTTACCTTATGTCAGCAATGCTAAGGATTATCAACCTGAATTAATTGCAGCCTGGAAACTCAAGGAAACAATTTGGAGCAAGCACAGTGCTCAGTTTATTTGTTTTCCCTTCTCTCTGTTGTCACTTTCCCTCACTGTTTGATATCTAGTGTCCTGAAAGCAATTGATTCACACATTTTTTTTTTTTTTCTGTTTGGGTTTTTTATGGTTGTTGTTTCAGGAGGAAAGGCACATCTGGTTCCTGTCATCCTATTTTATTCAAAAACAGAATTCTTTATTATTTGATTTTAACATATATTTGCATAAATAAAGTAAGTGATTTTGGTAAAAAATCAGCTTTATGGTCAGCAACACCTGTGTTAGAATTTCAATTTGCAACCCTAAACATCTTCATGCCCTTGGGCAATGTATTTAACCTAAGATAATATCTGAGTTTACGAACAGTGCAAATAAGTGATTAAGATTGTGAGATCTGATGTCACCAGCACAGTGCAGGAATTTCAAGTCTCACTGTGAGAGGGTATAACATTTGTGTTATGATATAAAGATGACTCTGAAAACTATTTGTTTAGCCAGACAGTAGATACCAGTCCTGAAAAAGAGAAAGGATTTTACCATGCTCCCCTAGTTTATTCTCCCAGGCTCACCAACCAGTTAAGCCATTCCTCCTCTGAGGAGGAGAAAGGCCAAGAGTATTACACATAGGGGAAGGCTTCCACATGGGAACATGTGGAGTGGAGAATAAGTAACCTTTCCTCAAAATCAATCAACTCTTAGAATAAACAGACAGATAGGCAGGAACTACCTACTGTTCAAGTTTAATTATAGGACTAATTTCCTAAAGTTCAGTAAGAAGAGGTGATTATACAAAATATCTTAAAACCATATTTATACCAGCAAGGATATTTTGAGTAATTGAAAGTAAGATTTATTGTGAAATATTTATGTTCAGATAATGGGACATTGACTATAACGTCAAAGCCCTCATTTTGGTCTATTTTTTTGTTTTGTTTTTGACACGGGAGTCTTGCTCTGTCGCCCAGGCTGGAATGCAGTGGCGCGATCTCGGCTCACTGCAAGCTCCGCCTCCCGGGTTCATGCCATTCTCCTGCCTCAGCTTCCCGAGTAGCTGGGACTACAGGCGTCCACCACCACGCCCGGCTAATTTTTGGTATTTTTAGTAGAGACAGGGTTTCACCGTGTTAGCCAGGATGGTCTGATCTCCTGACCTCGTGATCCGCCTGTCTCGGCCTCTCAAAGTGCTGGGATTACAGGCGTGAGCCACCGCGCCCGGCCTCATTTTGGTCTATTTTTATGGATGAGATTTTGTGCCATATAATTGAGCTCCCCAAAATCAAACCATGAGAGAAGAAATTAGAGTACCGAGGCAGATACTCTTTCAATGGCTCACAAGAAATACCATTTCTTAATAAGACTTTGATTAGTGATCTCTCTGCAGAAAACATCCTGTGTACCGAAGCATGTAATAACCTGTCATGAAATAAATTAAACCAACAACTAACCTTTTGAAAATACCTCCTAAATGTTTTTTTTTTCTTTTTCATGAAAAAGAAGGGGAAAGGACTGTATTTTTTTTAAACATTTTATTCTCCATGGGAGCCAGGTCAAATAAAAGTATGGATTCCTCAAAGGAATGTAATGTCTAGAGTACATAAATGTGTTTCACCTATTATTTAGCAGCTGGGATTGTCTTGCTATTCTCTTTTCAGTCTCTTTTATTAGAATGACAAAATCTTCCATTTTATTAGTGTAGAATTAATTCACCAATAATAAAATAATTTTATCTACTCAAGATAATATTAACTGGGTTTTCATGATAGACCCAACTAAGTTACCATGTCAGGTCTTTCAAAAAATTGTATATTTAGTCTTTTTTTTAATATTTAACTTAGCAGATTATCATCAACCTTTGTACTTAGAGTACAGGGCTAATAAAATGGTAAAGAAGCATAAATGGCTTAAATGTTTCCTACCATGTGCTATACCTAGTAATGAATAAATGCAATTTTTTTTCTAAAGACTTTCTAGTCCAGGAAAACCAGAAAACTAACAAATATTCTTTAAACCCTTAGTTTTTTGAGAGTATGAGAAGAGAGTGATAAGTACAGGTTGGAATGAATAGGAAGGTCTTGTAGAGAAAATGTCCTTAAGGAACTCTTAGGAATTATACAAATTAAGAATAGGAGAGAGGACAATTCTAGATGTGAAATCAACACAGAGGCAGAGATGAGACTGATGTAAGGGGAAAAAATAATGCAGAAATTTAGTGAGAAGGGATTGGTAGATATAGGGTAGAGCCTACACATGGAAATCACACAAAACTATTCAAGATTGATGCGATGACAAATAATGCATCATTAATGACTTCTGTGCAAAACAACAATGTATTCAAACTTACGTTTTAGGAAATTCAGAGGTTGTATAGTAATGGCAAGATATAGAGAAATGTAACAGGCTGCTGTAGTAACTTATGTTTAAAATATAGAGAAAATGTGGATAATTACAAAGGGAAACAGACTGGTCCATAATTAATCTGGAAGATATTAGCACCGATCCCTGCCACAGAGACTGATAGATTACATAGACAAAACATGAATAAAGATATAAAAACATGGTTAACAAGCTTTATCTGATGAACATTTACCTGTATCCACCATTTAGAGAATATACATTCATATAACACAATACTGACTATACATAGGTCACAAAGCAAGTATAAAAATAAAAATAAGATATGTAGTCCATTTTGCTGATGACTATGTGATAAAATTAAACATCAATAAAATGAGAGTACTCAATTCCCATACATTAAAAAAATAAAAAAGCAAAAAAAAAAAAAGAATTCTGTATAATTTATGGTTCATGGAAGATGTAATAATATAAGTGATACAATATTTGTAGTTGAACAGTAATGAAAACACTGCATTTCTGATTGGGGATGAAGCTAAACTGGTAAACAAAAGTAAGTATGTATTCTTTAAATCTTTTCTACCAATTTAGGGATTTCAAAGATAAAATTTGTATTGGTAATCATATTAAAATGGTGTCAAAAGTATAACAGCGTCAACTAAAAGAACTGGAAAAAGGAAATAAATATATAATAGATATTGAAACATAAATTCATACACTATAGTGACAAAAGGAGAGACTTAAAACACAAAACAAAACCTTTTTTTTTTTTTTTTTAGAAGTTTAGCAAGATAGACAAGCCTCTGTTAAGATTCAGCCTCCTAAGAACAAGGTGCATTTGTCGTTTTTGATACTGTTGATGAGGTTTTCCATCAGTATATCCCTAGAACCTCAGTACAGGTTTTAGAATATATTGTTTATTGATTAATGCTTGTTAATATATGTTGTATTAGATGTGATGAGGCAACATCTAAATGGATGTGAAACAGGATGAAGTGTAAGCAAACTAACACTTATCTGAGAGCCAAGACCTCCACAGAAGTGTAATCTTGACTGTGTGTGTTAGTCAGGGTTCTCTAGAGAGACAGGACTAATAGGATAGATGTATATGTGAAAGAAAGTTTATTAAGGAGCACTGACTCACACGGTCACAAGAAGTCCCATAATAGGCCACCTGCAAGCTGAGGAAAAGGAAGCCAGTCCAAGTCCCAAAACCTCAAAAGGTAGAGAAGCCAACAGTGCAGCCTTCAGTCTGCAGCCAAAGCCCCGAGAGCCCCTGGCAAACCACTGGTGTAAGCACGATTCCAGAAGCTGAAGAACTTGGAGTCCAATGTTTGAAAGCAGGAATCATACAGCATGGGAGAAGATGGAGGTCAGGAGACTTAGCCAGTCCAGTCCTTCCATGTTCCTCTGCCTGCTTTTTATCCTAGCCGCGCTGGCGGCTGATTAAATGGTGCCCACCCAGATTAAGGGTGGGTCTGCCTCTCCCAGTCCACTGACTCGAATTTTAATCTCCTTTGGCAACACCTTCCCAGACACACCCAGGAACAATAGTTTGCATCCTTCAATCGAGTTGACACTCAGTATTAACCATCACACTGTGTAATGTTGGAAAAGTAACTTATCTATCTTCTTTATTTTGAAACTTTAAAACAGAAATATAAAATAGAGAGAAAGTCTTGAATTGCTCACATCTCTTCTAGCTGTGAGACTCTACATCTGTAAATTTCTTATTTATAAATTGAACTTTTATTGATTTGTGTTTCTATTTGTTCTGCATCTCTCCCCACTGAGCTACATTGAGTAACATTACCTGTTTCACTTCCAATGTATATGCAAGATCTAATGCTGTTCCTGGCACTGACTAGTGCTTGATAAATGTTTGTTGGCTTATTGAGTAAATATTATAAGGGAATACATTTAAGACAGACATTGAAGAGAGCCCAATAGATCATGAGCAGTAAAAAATACATTTACATGATTTGGGTGAAAAGTCCACAGGAAGTTTCAGTTTCAGGAGGCATCAGAATAGAGGTGTTAGGTAAAGCTGTGAGGAAAATAAGTTATTAAAGAAAACAAAATGTGGGCCTCTAATTTATTTTAATTGTATACAGTTTTCTACTTAAAAAGTAATGCAGAGTCATTGTATAGAATTTGAAAAATAGAAAAATGTATAATTAGGAAAACAACAGTTTTAAAGTACATTTGAAAATGGTTGCAATTCTCTTAAAACTCTAGTTTTAGCAGGATACATCAATTCTCTGTTCTCTGTAAGGTTGTGTGTGGGTTGTTGATAAATTATTGGAAGTTGCTATTAAGCAAGTAGGAAATGTTGCCCCTGTCCTAAAAAGCTTGCAATTACATTGAAAGAACAAAACGAGCCCCATGGAATAATAAAGACTGATTTTAAAGTACCATATGATTAAGGGCTTAAATGCACATAAAAAATTAAAGCTTGAATGTTCTGTTGAGAGCCAGAAGTGTAAATCTGTGATAAGTGTGGGCTGGAGAGTGGAGTTAGTCAGGTTTATCAAAAGAGGTACATTTTTGCTTGGGACATGATGAGATCTAGGAGTAGGTGGTGGGGATGACACACTGAGGTAGAGAAACAGAGAAATATGAGGGAGAGAATACATGTTGTTTGAAAACAGTTGAAGGCCTCCTTTGCTTGTAGTTTCACAGAGGCAGTTCTCATATTATGCAATGGCCTTAGAGCAATATGACCTGGGGTCTAGTCCCATTATTGTCACTAATTCAATGTGGGTACTTAGAGAATTTGCCTCAAGCTCTCTATCTTAGAAGGACTAGAATTTCTTCTAACTCTGATATTAAAGGAAATGTACAGAAAATTTGTCTTTTAAGTGCATCCGTCACCCATTTTTGCCTCTTTTAACTTTCATGCAAAGCCTGTCATTATTGGAGAATGCAGGCTGATTTAAGCGAAAGAGCATTTATTTAGGCAAAATATTACATTTCCAACTATAATAATTTTTTATAGAATTTAGAATATTTTAAACTGGAGGTAAAGCCAAAGGCAGATTTGCATAATGATTGACATAAAAGCTATGTCACTTCCCACTTGGCTATTCAGCTTGAACCCAGAACGAAAGAAGGCTCTGAAACACAAATTTATGTAATGCAAAACTTTCCCCAAGAAGTAACAAATTGCATAGTTAAGTGCTTGTAACCAGGGATATGTTCATTGTTGTGTAAGTACTCTGCAATTTTCAGAATCCACAACAATTTGCCTCCTGTGGCAAAATCCTTCTCATTGGCTATTACATACTGTTTCTGAAGGCAAAAAATTCTCCAGTTTTATGGTCAGTATCTTTTGCCTTTTCCCCCTGATATTTCTAACAGTTTTAAATGTCACTGCTTTACTTCCTTCCCTCCCTCATTTCTATCTTTCTCTCCTCCTTCTCTTTTTCCGAATACTTCTCATTTTTCATATGTAAAGCAGTTTCATTCTCTCTATGCTCCACTTGCACGTTAAGGTTAAGTTTACCTTCAAAACCTCTGTTGAGGTTTTTGTGAGAACGTACATTCAGACACTTGAAGTTTTCCTTGTCAGCTTGAACGCAAGGAAAAAGAACTAAAGGTGTGTTTAGGTTGCATAGTAAAAAGAACAATAAAAATTCATGTCAACATGTCGGTGAAAAGCCCATGAAAGTGAGACTACAAAATATTGTTTATTAATACGCCAGTTTAGCAAAAATCTAAAATCTGTCAGCTAGAGCAGCAGAAAATGTGAAGTCTCAGTATTCAGAAGAGTAACTCTTCATTGAGTCAATTAATCGTTGCACTTCATTCTAGAAATGGAGTTGGACTTTAGACAAGTCTTTTTATTCTATTCTGCAGATCTGAAACACATCCTCCTTATGTTGTTTCAGAAATAACTTTGGTATGAGATGTCATCAGTGGATATCTCTTAAACTCTCATTCTCCTCTCTCCTTTTTATCATTTTTTCTTTCTTTCACACAGCCCCACACTTTAGTCTATGACATACATACCAATCAAAACATGTTTTCAATTTTTTAATATTGAGAGCTGCCTAGAGATGGTATTACAAATGACCACATTTTAATGTTTTCAAGAACAATAAGATTATTAAGAACCGAAGTAGAGGCATTCGTTTTCTTATTTATCATCAGTTAATTTCAATAATAATATCACCTAATGTAAGACTGAAAAAAAAAAACATAGTACTTACAAAGTCCTGTTTTCTCCAGTATCATTTTTAAGATTTTCAGATCATATAAAACAACTAAAACAACCATCAAAACAACATTGAATGCCCCATAATTTTTTAAATATTTGAGTGTTTTTCTTTCTTGAGATTTATTGAGTCTAGATTTATCATCATTGGATTCTATTGGCTTAGTAGGTAATTCTGGTGATTTAGAACACTTGTTTGCTCACCTAGTATAGACAGGGTAGTTGTAGCACATTAATTCATTTATATATTTTGATCATTTTAGATGTACCTGTGGATACTGTGTCCGCCATAGGGGGAAGAATTATTCTTGCTGTGATAGCTTTGGATTATGTGTGTTAGGTTCAAAGCAGAAAATGCCAGACACATTTTCCTCCTTGCTACCCCTTCTTTCTATACACAGAACACTCTGGCCAATCAGTTTTTTGAGTCTTTGTGCTCTATGCTCTGAAGTGTTCTTCATAAAACAAAACAAAATTCAGGATGAGGGCCCTTGCATGGTCTTTGTAAGAATCCAAAGCAATGTCTCGAAGGTTGTTTTTATCTTTGGCCTGTTCTCTTGAAGTTGACCCATGAAATCTGGAACATGCACTCATTATAATTATAAATTATCTACAGTCATTAGAGAAGTTTTGAAAATTTAATTATTCATTTAAGAAATAAATAATTACTAAACCTCAAGATTTAGAAAGTCTGTTATTACAGTCTTGGTTAAAAACGCAGCTTCTACCTGCAAAGTATTCATAGGTCCCTAGTTTTTAATCTATTAGCCATGTTCAGAAGAGTCACAGTTGCGGCTCTAAAGCTGAAAATAACAAGGCATGAATGAATTTCTGTTCTCTTTTGCTGTTTCTTGTAGCTAAAATTTGAGTAGACAAAAATAAGGCTTCCTCCAAATGGCTGTAATATATAAGACCAGACTCATTTGGGCATTCTCTTTAAATAACATAAAAACAGTTTTATCTCCAGAGAAAATTTCTCAAGCATTATTTTTTGAGGCAAAGCTAGAAAAACATACATAAAAATCCTTTTTATTCTTACTGGCATTGCCTTATGTCAAGTACTCATTACTTCTCACTGGTACTAGTTTAATATCTCTTAATTGGTCTTATCCTCTTAAATCAATGATTTACCTCCAGAATAATTTGTTTAAAATATAAATTATATTAATTATTATAATTCCCCTGAGCAAAAAATGTGGATTGCTAACTGTAGTAATTCAGATTTGATTCTGAAGACAGCATTTATTTAATTTTACTACTACTGAATTTTTTCAATATTATTTTTAATTGACAAATAATAATTGTACATATTCATGGTATACATCATGATGTTTTGATATATGTAATGTATAGTGATCAGATCAGGGTAATTACCATTGATAAATAAAAATTAAATTTTAAGCCCCCTCCCCTCCTCTTCCATTGACCAAGGGAACTCCAGAGAAAAATTGAAAACTGAGTTCTTGCATGATGGAATGGGAGATCGGACAGGTCTCGTTATGCCCCCTCCCACACTAATCACCATTAGGCTCTTTTTCCTAAGGGTTAAACAGAAACTAGCCCTTTCAAAAAACTAGTTGCACTGCTAATTTCAAACAAACACCTGATGCTGCTCCTTCCTTTTGTGGCTTTGATAAAACAACTGATCAGCATTCCTTCCTGATAAGAGATCACCAACCATGGAGTGGTTCTTGCCAGTCTACAGATGATGTGCACTAAAGGGGTATTGAATCCTCTGCTTCACCTTCTGAAGTCAGAGGGCTGAAAACTCTACCCTTGGGTCATGCTAACACAACCATTTTTTTTGAACATGCATCCCATGGAGGGAAATGAAGCTCAGTTAGACATATGCATGTTTCTTCTTTTACGACTCCTTCTATAGCTTATTGAATATATATATATATTCAATACATATATTTATAGATTATATATATATATATAGCACCTCCTTTAGCATGTATCCCTGTCTCATTCTTTGTACCCTCAAAGTGTCTGTTTCCAGATTCTGGCCAGACGCTATGCTTCCCAGCCTGGTGGAATGGCCACCCTGCAAGCTGCCACCCTTTAAGAGAAATAAGTTCCCCTTTCCAAATGTATGAACCTTGTAATTCTTCAGTTGATACCATATCCAATGTCTTAAACATTTGTTATTTATTTATGTTGGATACTTTCAATGTCCTCCTTCTAGCTATTTGAAACTATGTATTATTAACTACGGTTATCCTGTAGGGTATATTTCAAGTATCCTCCTTCTAGCTATTTGAAACTATATATTATTAACTACAGTTATTAACTACAGTGCTATAGAATGCTATAACTTATTCCTCTTATCTAGCTGTAATTTTGTGTCCTTTAACAAATCTTTCCTTATCCCTCCTTGCCTCCTATCCTTTCCACCCTCTGGTATCCTCTGTTCTGCTTTTCACTTCTATAAAGTCAGCTTTTTTTTTTTTAACTTCCGCATATGAATGAGAACATCCACCGTTTAGCTTTCTGTGCCTGACTTATTTCACTTAACATATCCTCCAATTCTATCCATGTTGCCACAAATAAGAGTATTACATTTTTTGTGGCCAAATAGTATTCCGTTGTGAATATATACTCCACTTTTTATCCATTCATCTGTTAATGAACACTTAAGTTGATTCCATATCTGGAGTATTGTGAATAGTGCTACGATAAACATGGAGGTGCAGATGAACCTTCAATATAATGACTTTCTCTCCTTTAGATACCTGCCCAGTACTGGGATTTCTGGTAGTTATATTTTATGGTAGCTATAGGTATATATGGTAGTTATATTTTAAGTTTTTAAGAACTTCATGCTGTTCTTCATAGTAGGTGTACAAGTTTACATTCCCGCCAACAGTGTATAAGTCTCCTTTTCTCTGCATCCTTATCACCTTTTGCTATTTTTTGTCTTTTTGAAAATAGTCATCTTAACTGAATGAAATGATACCCAATTATGGTTTTGATTTGCATTTCCCTGATGATTAGTGATGTTGAGCATTTTTTTCCATATATTTGTTGACCATTTGTATGTCTGCTTTTGAGAAATGTCTGGTCAGATCATTTGCTCATTTTTAATCAGATATTTTGTTGTTGTTGACATGCTTGGGTTCATTGAGGGTTCTGGATATTAATCCTTTGTCAGATGAGTACCTTGCAAATACTTTTTTTTTCCATCCTGTAGGTTGTCATTTCATTCTGTTCAATGTTTCCTTTGCTGTGCAGAAGCTTTTTAATTTGTTTTACTCTATTTATTTTTGTTTTCATTGTCTCTATTTTAAAGGTCTTATTCACAATTTTTTTCCCCAGACCAATTTCCTGTAGCATTTTCTTTATGTTTTGTTCTTAAGCACCGCTTATTGAAGTGACAATACTTTCTTCAATGAATGTCCTTGGCATTTTGTCAAAAATCAGCTGGCTGTAGATATGTGGATTAATGTCTATGTTATCTACTCTGCTGCATTGCCCTGTGTCTCTTTTTATGCTAGTATCACGCTGTTTTGGTTACTACAGCCTTGTAGTATAATTTGAGGTCTGATAGTATGATACCTCCAGCGTTGTTCTTTTTGCTATGAATCACATTGTCTATTTGGGGTATTTTGTGGTTCCAAAATATTTTAGGATTTTATTTTTCTAATTTTGTGAAGAATGTTATTGGTATTTTGATAAAGATTGAATTGAATCTGTGGATTGCTTTGGGTAATATTGTCATTTCAACAATATTAATTCTTCTAATCCACAAACATGAGATGTTTTACTATTTGTTTTGTAACCTCTTCAATTTCTTGCAACAGAGTTTTGTAGTCTTCCTTAAAGAAGTCTTTCACCTTTTTGGTTACCTTTATTCCTAGGTATTTTTGTAGCTATTATAAAGGGCATTGCCTTCTTGATTTCTTTTTCAGCTAGATTATTGTTTGTGTGTGGAAAGCTACTAGTTTTTGTTTATTAATTTTGTATCCTGCAACTTTACGGAATTCATTTATCAGTTCCAAGTGGGTTTTTTTGGTAGAATCTTTTGTTTTTTCTAGATATAAGATGATATCATCTGCCAACAGTGACAATTTGACTTCTTCCTTTCCAATTTGGATGCACTTTATTTCTTTCTCTTGAATAATTGCTCTGGCAAATCTAACAATCCAGTAGACCCAATCTACCTTTTAAATATCTAATCTTTAACTAGAGCCTTCCATACATCCAGGCTCTAGACACATGGCCCCCAATGTTTAACAAGCAAGCAATATATGCTCTTATGGCCATGCCTTCATTCGTGACTCCTTGAACCATCTGAATTGCATTCCCTATCTAACAAAATTTATTTTTATTTATTGCCACTTACCTCAACTCTGCCTTTATTAAACTCGCACTGATTCTCTCAGTTGAAATTAAATAATTTTGTGTTAAGTACCCTGTAACACTTTACTTGAACTCTTATTATAACATGTTGACCATTTCAGAAGGAGCAGGTTGAGGAAGCATCTTGTATCTTCTTGAATGAATTTAAGTAGTCAGTGTCTTTCTAAGAATTTGTCTATTTCTTCCAAGTTATTTAATTTGTTGGCATATGTATTTCTAAAAATTCTTTTCTATTTTTGTATTTCTGTGAAGTTAGTTAGATTACTATCATTAGTCCCCCTTTCGTCTGATTTCAGTAGTTTAGTAGTTGATTAGTCTAACTAAAGGTTAAGGTAAACACTTAAATATTATTTGTCTTCACATATTATAATTGATAATGTCTAATATATATACTAACTTAAAGTGACAGCTCTAATAATGCATGTGCAGTCTATGAAATTTGCCATTCATCAATATTGCATATTGAAATACCTGACATTAGAAAGACTAAATTTAAAACCTGTTTATATTATCACAGCAATTTACAACATTAAATTTGTCAGTGAATGAACAAGAACAGATACTAGAGTGAAATTAATAATTTCAATGTTTGTAAAAATTTGAAAGGTAGTAAGAATAACATTTAATAAAAGAAACACCCACTTGTGCAAACCAGTTTTCTCTCATTAATGGTGATTATTAGTAATTTGAATAGAGCATAGTAAATGGTCTTAAGCAGAAGCAGAATAATATGATTATTAATAATTTAAACAGAGCATAGTAAATGGTCTTAAGCACTTCGAGCACAAATTATGTTATGAAAAGTTCCAGTTTGGCGCTATAATCAGCCTAGACCAGTCTACCCAAATAGAACATCTATAAAAACAAAAAGAAGAAAAAGAAACTGAGGCATTCAGGAACTGAGTGGCCAATATCACGGAGAAGAAGAAAGTCACTAAGGTATCGCCTCCCTTTCCAGCCACTTTTCTCTAATGTAATTTGCCAATTTACCCCTCTGAATTCGTAGGTCAAAGAGAAAAAAAACTATGGTTTACAACTTGTGACTGTCTCACTACACTGTAGAAACAAACTTCGTAGTTCAAGGCTATTAAGACTATCAGGACTGGAGAGGTCAAGATAATAGAGAATAGGGAAACACAGAAAGAAAAGCACAGTATTCTGTATGCAATTTTGCCTCAAGGAATCTTCTGGTTCCTAAGATACAAATAATTGAAAATAGAAAAGAAATTGGTCAGAAAATAGCTTTAAAAAGAAAAAATGCAAAGTATAAAACATTAGGCAATTTTATGAATTGGAAAGAGAAAATCTCAAATTCATGGCAACCATAGAAGAAAGACACTTGCAAATGCCACAGGCCTTAGTCCTGTGAAATGGCTATGTTCTAAGAATAAGATCAAATTCAAAATAGACCAGCGTGACCTGAATTAAGGTAATTTTTCAGTACTGCCTTCTAAAATAAAATCAAATCCTTCTTAGAACAGGTTAATACCATCCGGAAACTCTACAATATTTATACACGAAATATAGTATTAAAAATATATCGAGCACACTAGGAAAGGAACAAAATGATCAAAGAACAAGAATAAAACAGACAATGGGAACAAATACATAGTTGGCATAGATATTGCATTTAGCAGCCATGGAATTTAAAATAACTATCATTTTAAAATTAAAGAAAATTAATAAAAAGAATTTCACTAGAAAATTAGAAGATAAATTCAAATGAATAAATTGTAACTTTTATAATTGAAAAATGAAATATGGAATTAACCCATATATGTTCTTCTCAATAGATTAGACAGAGCAGAAGCCAAGATTATTAACTATAATAATGAAACTAAAGTACAGAGACAAATTATCAAGACAAAGGTATATAAAAATTGTGGCAAAGTAGGTTTATCTTAGAAATGCAAAGTCAATTTAACATTTGCTAATTGATCTGTAATTCACCATATTAGGTGAATAGAAATTAAAATACATAATTGTCTCAATAGATGCAGAAAACACATTTTTAAAAATCAATATAAACTCATAATAAAATTATAAGCAAACTAAGCATAGTAGGTAAACTTCTCAAAGAGATTAAGAGCACCTATGAAAAATCTACAAATACCATCACACCTAATGGTGTGCTAGTGGATACTTTCCTTGTAAGGTCAACAATATGAAGACTCTCCTCTTACCATTTTTATTAAACATATGTGGTAGACCCTAGCCAGTGAAATAATTCAAAAAATGAAATAAAGTTAAAAATAAATAAACAACATAAATAACAGAAACCTCTATTCATATATGTGTTAATATAGAAAATCCTAATCTTTTAAAAAACTTTAAAAAGTCAATTTATCAAAATTAAACAAAAAATAAAACAAATATTTTTATATTCACTCAGCAATTATTAAAAATAAAATTTAAACTTTAAGACTTACTGTAGTATTGTAGAAACAGGTGAAATTATTAGAAATAATTTTATCAAAAGATTTACAAGACTTCTTAACTGACAACTGCAGAAAATATTATTAAGATATATTAAAGAAAATATAATTACCTGGAGAGATATTCATGGTCATGGATTGAAAGATAGGCATTTATTCATTAGTTTTCCCCAAATTAATCTAAAGACTAAACACAATCCGAGTTAAAATTATATTAGACTTTTCATAGAAATTGGCAAACTGATTCTAAAATGTACATTAAAATTCAAATAATGTAAAAATACCTAGGAGTAGATTTAATCAATAAGGCAAAATGCTTGTAAACTAAAAACTACAAAACATTGATAAAATGAATTTTAAAAGACTTTTATAAAATGAAAATTCATCTCACGTTCATGGATAAAAAGGCTTAAAATTGTCAAGATGTCAATACTACCCAGGACAATCTACACATTCAACACAATCCCAATAAAATTCCAGTAGCTTTTTTTTTTTTTTTTTTAGAAATGAAAAAGGTGGACCTGGCATCATTCCTGTAATTTCAGCACTTTAGGAGGCCAAGGTGGAAATGTTGATGGGGATATAAAATTATGCAGCTGCTGTGGAAAGTAGTTTGGTAGTTCAGCAGAAAATAAAACTTAATATTATCATATGACTCAGCAATACAATGCCTAGCACTTGAAAAGTTGAAATTGAATTTGAAAATTGAAACTGAGCGAGATTGAAAAAAAAAAAAGCCAAAAGGAGTGAAAATAGCAATTTGAACAGATACTTGTGCACCAGTCTTTCGTATAGCTCTACTCACAATAGTTAAAAGGTAGAGACAACCCAAGTGTCCATCAAAAGTCAAATGGATAATCAAAATATGGCATATACACATATTCAATAGAATATTATTCAGCTATAAAAAGAAATGTAGTTCCAGTATGAAATATGGCATGTATAATTTTTGAATATTATATGCTAAGTGAAATAAACCAGGCAAAATGATAAAAATATATGATTTAAGACAAAACGTATAGAATGTGCAATTGATGGAGAGAAAGAAGATAGATTAGAGGATGCCAGTGGCAATGAGAAAGGAGAAATTTGGAGTTACTGACTAATGGTTATAAAATTTCTGTTAAAAGTGATAAAAAATTTTGGAAACAGTGGTGATTGTTACACAACATTTTTAATGTAATTGATGCCACCCAATGACACATTGAAAAGTGATTACAATGGCATATTTTGTTATACATATTACAATAAACATTTAAATATATGTATAAAGGTACATATGTATTTAATATATATTGCAAGATATATTAATATATAATAAATCACAATATCTGTATATTAATTATATATAATTATATATTGCATGACATAGGTATATAATTTATAATTATGAAGATTATATAGATTACATATATTATATATAATCTATAATTATATATCTATATACAATTAAATGTGTATATAATTGCATACATAATTATAGATCATAAGTATATAGAATATATAGTCGATATTACATAATTTCGTACATGAAGTCCATAGCAGAGAGTTTAGCACAGAGTAGATGGGCAGCAAATAATAGTTGTTCTCCATATTGCTTCTGTTAACTCTTGCCTGGAGCATGCTTGCTGTAAACATCACTTTTTTCCAAGCACCACTGTTTGTTTCACTTAATCAGATAGTGTATGATACTCCTCTGAACCTTTTTTAGGACCATTCGAAGCTAGGTTTAGTTGAGGATCACCCTTGGGATTTGCTTCATAAAGTAACTCAGTGTTTTCAGGTTTTCACAATGACTTCTGCAAGGTCATTTTGGCTTCTGGGAAAATGTCTTTGAAAAACTAGTAACTACATGCATGTTTAAAATTTGATAGCTGATTTTTATCACAAGTTTCAATACTTAGAAATTCATTTTTAAAAACAATTTTGAGGGGCTTCAGAATGCTGATAATATTGTATGGTTACAAAACATGTGATTTTGTTTATTGTGTTTTTTAGATGGCAGGCATCACACTGTATCTCTGTAATTTGCTTTTTCTCTGTAAAATGTCTCGTAGATATACCAATATTGTGCATAGAAATTTACTTTATTTTTAGCTGCTGTATACTATTTCGCAATATAGATAGATATTCTATATTTTATTCACTACTGAGATGGTTTCCATTTTTTTCCAGTTCAATAAATGTGGTCATAAACATATTTGTTAATTTTTCTTAGACACACTTTTTTTTTTTTTTCTGTACGATAGGTATGGAGAAGTGGAATTCCTTTTTTTTTCTTTTAATTTCAACTTTAATTTTAGAAAAAGGGGGTGTATTAGTTCTTTTTCACACCACTATAAAGAACTACCTGAGACTGGGCAATTTATAAATTAAAAAAGGTTTAATTGACTCACAATTCTGCGTGGCTGGGGAGGCCTCAGGAAACTTACAATCATGACAGAAGGTGAAGGAGAAGCAAGGATATTCGTTACATGGTTAGCAGGGGAACCACCAAATACTTTTAAACCATGAGATCTTGTGAGGACTCACTCATTATCATGAGAACAGCATGGGGAAACCACCTCCATGATTTGATCGCCTCCCACCAGGAACTTCCCTCAAAATATGGGGATTACAATTTGAGATGAGATTGGGGTGGGGACACAGAGCAAAACCATATTACTCCACCCCTGGCGCCTCCCAAATCTCATGTCCTCACATTTCAAAACAAAATCATGCCTTTGCAACAGTCCCACAAAGCCTTAACTCATTCCAGCATTAACCGAAAAGTCCAGTCCAAAATCTCACCTGAGACAAGTTCCTTCCACCTACGAGCCTACAAGATCAAAAACAAGTTAATTACTTCCAAGTTAGTTACTATGGGGGTACAGATATTGGGTAAATGTTCCTGTTCGAAATCGGAGAAATTGGTCAAAACAAAGGGGCTACAGGCGCCGTACAAGTATGAAACCCAATAGGATCATCATTGAATCTTAAAGCTCTGTGAACCCAGAAAACCTGAGACAGGTCTCAGTTAATTTAGTAAGTGTTATTCTTATATCTTCTTTTTGTCTAGCCAAAATTTATCTACTTAAACCCAAGTTCAAATTCTGCTTTCATCATGATGCTTTTTCTGATAACCTCCTCTTTTATATGTTTATATATTACAACACTTAATGTTCTATGACACAGTTTTCAAAAGTAGCCTTGCACCAAAATACTTTTGGAAGTTTTAAAACAAATAAATATACTCTGTAAATTCTGACTCATTTGTGTTTGTGTGGAGCCTGGGAGTATAAATTTTTCTGTTTTACAAAGTATTTCCAAGGCGGTTCCGGTGTGCAGCATGGTTGACAAATAGCCAGTTTATGCAACCTGTTTGTCATTGTGTTGTGTTTGATTAAGTATGCCTCTCATGACTGGTGTTGACTTAAATTTCTAGTCAAAACATTTTTTGAATACATCTTATCTTATCAATTACTTGGAGCTATGTGAAGTCGGGAATTATAGACACTATTTGATGTCCTTAAGAAAGATTCCTTGAAAGAATGATTTGATTGCTGTGGACTTTCTGAGAATTAAAAGAATGTCAACTTTTTTCTGAATCTAGTTAAAATTTTAACTGATGATAAAGCCTTCTATTTTTAAGGGTAGATGTAGAATTTGTCATAAAATATGAATAATAACTTACTAACAAAATAATATCACAAACTTTAAGGTAGATTTAATTTTCCTATCTCATTTGATCCTAATGGAGGCAATGGGAGTTCAAATGTTTTGATACAGGTCACACAGATCCAGGGACAGCACTGGAGCTCGATTTTCTTGTAAGCTTCTTTTATTAAAACAATGTGCTATGACTTAGCAACAATTCTTGTTACAGTATAAATTTTGAAAATGGTTTTCACACATTTTGTCTCAATCATATTCAATGGCTTTGATGAGCTTATTTTTCTCTCCTTATATTGATTAAATGTTTTCCTGCAGGTATGGATTGGGGAAAGGGGGCAAGTATATATTTTAGGCATTGTTAACAAAGAGGTAATATATCTGGCAGGCACAGGCAAAATAGGCTTGTTTCCAAACTACAGTACTTTCTCGGAAAGTACTTTGGCAGGTATCAAGAAATATTTATCTTACTATCTTATTTTCTATACCAATTTTTGAGGTGTTGTAACTTTTTACCACCTTGTCTGATAAGATATTTCACTACTTCATTTTTAATTTTTAAATAACTATTTAGTTTTCATTTTTGAGAGTACATAGTATATATATATGTGTATATATGTGTATATACTATGTACTATATATAGTATATATATGTGTGTATATATACATATATATGTGTATACATATATATGTGTATATATACCATATATATAGTGTGTATATATACACTATATATACATATTTGTGAACATCATGGAGAATGGGATATTCATCAACTCAAGCATTTAGCCTTTGTGTTAAGAACAATTCAGTTATACTCTTTTAGTTATTTTTAATGTACAATTAAATAATTATTGACTATAGTGACTGGGCTGTGCCATCGAATACTGGGTCTTATGCATTCTTTCTATTTTTTGTACCCATTAATCTTCCCTAATTCCCCTCACCACAGGCACACTCCCCTACCCTTCCCAGCCTCTGGTAACTGCCTTCTACTCTCTAACTCCATAGGTTTGAATGTTTTGATTTTTAGATGCCACAAATAAGTGAAAACATGTGATGCTTTTCCTTCTACACCTGGCTTATTTCACTTAACATAATGACCTCCACTGCCATCCATGCATGTTGTTGCAAATGAATGAATTTCATTCTTTTTTATGGCTGAGTAGTACTCCATTGTATACAAGTATCCCATTTCCTTTACTCATTATCTGCTGATGGACACTTAGGTTGCTTGTCGATATTAACTGTTGTGAACAGAGCTGCAATGAACATGGGAGTACAGATATCTCTTCGATATGTTGATTTTCTTTCTTAGGGGTATATACACAGGAGTAGCATTGCTGGATTGTAGGGTAGCTTTATTTTCAGTTTTTTTTTGTTTTTTTTTTTTTTTTTTTTTGAGAAATCTCAAAGCTGTTCTTCATTGTAGTTTTACTAATTTACATTCCCAGCAAGAGTATACAAGGGTTCCCTTTTCTGCGCATCTATGAAAACATTTGTTATTACTTGTTGTTTTGATAAAATTCATTTTAACTGGGGTGAGATATTGCACTTCAGTTTTGATTCAAATTTATCTTATGATCAATGATTTTAGCACCTTTTCATGTGTCTGTTTGCCATTTGTATGTCTTCTTTTGAGAAATGTTTATATCTTTTGCACATTTTAATCAGATTTATAGATTTTTTTCCAATAGAGTTGATTGAGCTCCTTATAAATTTTGATTATTAATACCTTGACAGATATATAGTTTGCAATGTTTTCTCCCATTCTATGTGTTGCCTCTTCACTTTGTGGATTGTTTTCTTTGCTGAAGAGAAGCCTTTTTGACTTGAAATAACCCCTTTTGTGCATTTTTTTCTTTGTTTGCTTGAGCTTGCAGGGTACTAATCAAGAAATCTTTGCCCATAATGGTGTCCTGAAGATCTTTTTGAATGTTTTATTTTAGTAGTTTCATAGTTAGAGGTCTTAGATTTAATTATTGAATTCATTTTATTCAGTTTTTGTACATGGTGAGAAACTGGGTCTTGTTTCATTCTTCTGCACATGGATAACTAGTTATCCCAGCACCATGTATTGAAGAGACTGTCTTTTCTCTAATGTGTATTCTTGGCACTTTTGTTAAAATGAGTTTACTGCAGGTGTGTGGATTTGTTTTTTGGGTTCCATATTATTTTCCCTTGGTCTGTGTCTTTGTTTTTATGCCATGCTGTTTTGGCTACTATAACTCTGCAGTATAATTTGCAGGTAATGTGATTACTCCAGCTTTGTTCTTTTAGCTTAGGATAGCTGTGACTATTCTGGGTATTTTGTGGTTCCATCTAAATCTTAGGGTTGTTTTATCATTTTTTTTGTTAACAATGTCATTGGTATTTTGATAGGGATGGTACTGATTCTGTAGATTGCTTTTGGGTAACGTGGACATTTTAACAATATTGAGTCTTTCAATTCATAAACATGAAATATTTGTTTTCCCATTTTTGGTGTCCTCTTCAATTTCTTTATTAATGTTTTATAGTTTTCATTATAGAGATCCTTCCATTTTTTTGTTAAATCCTATGTATTGTGTCTACTGTTATTGGGACTAGCTTTTTATTTCTTTTTCAATTTGTTCACTGTTCACATATACAAATGCTAGTGATTTCAGTATGTCGATTTTATATCCTGCAACTGTACTGAATCTCTTTATTACCAGTTCTGATAGTTTTCCTGTGCAATTTTTAGGTTTCTCCAAATATAAGATAATATAATCTGCAAACAATGATAATTTGATTCCTTCTTTTCTAATTTGGATGCCATTTATAGCTTTCCCTTGTCTGAATTCTCTACCTAGGATTTTCAGTTCTATGTTGAATAACCGTGGTAAAAATGAGCATCCTTATTGTATTCCAGGTCCATAGAGGAATCGTTACAGTTTTTCTACATTCATTATGATACTAGCTGTGGGTCTATCATACATGGCTTTTATTATGTTGAGGAATGCTCCTCCTATACTCAGTTGTTTGGTGATTTTTATTACAAAAAGGTGTTAAATTTTATCCAATGCTTTTCAACATCAATTGAAATGACAATATGATTTTTTTCATTTTCTCTGTTGATAAAAAGTATCACCTTGATTGACTTTCATCTATTGAAACATCGTTAAATCTCTGATATAAATTTCACTTGATCATGATGAATGTGGTTTTTAATGTATTGTGTAATTTGTTTTGCAAGTATTTGTTGAGGAGTATTGCATAAATATTCGTCATAAATATTGGCCTATAGTTTTCTTTTTTTGATGTGTTGGTCTGGTTTGGTATCAGGGTAACACTGATGACATAAAACAATTTTGAAAGTTTTCCATTTTCCTGTTTTTCAGAATAGTTTAAGCAGGATTGGTATTTTTTTTTTTTAATTATTTGGTAAAATTCAGCAGTGATTGCATCCCACACTTGTCCTTACAGGGATAATGTTTATTACAGCCTTGATCTTGTTTCTTGCTATTTGGTCTGTTCAGGTCTTGGATTTCTTCATGATTCATTCTTGGTAGGCGATACACATCTAGGAATTTGTTAATCTCATCTAGATTTTCAAATTTACTGGCATATACTTGCTCAAAGTAGCCAATACTGATACTTAGGATTTCTTTTTTATAAATTGTATTGTCTCTTTTTCCATTTCTTATTTTATTTATTTAGATCATCTCTCTTTTTTTCCTTAGTCTGGCTAAAGTATGCCTATTTTGTTAAATTAAAAAAAACTTTTTGTTTCAATGATATTTTTTATGATTTTCTTCATTTTAATGTTATGTATTTCTGTACTGATCTTTATTATTTATTTTCTGCTACTGTTTTTGACTTTGGTTTGCTCTTGCTTTTCTAGTTCTTTAAGAGGTATTGTTAGATTGCTTTTTTGAAGTTTTTTCTTTTCCTTTTTGATGTAAGTGCTTATAGTTATTAACTTCCTTCTTAGTATTGCTTTTGCTGTATCTGATAGCTTTTGGTATGTTGTGTTTCCATTATCATTTGTTTCAAGAACGTTTTTAATTTCCTTCAGGAGCATATTGTTTAATTTTCATGTATTTGCATAGTTTCCAAAACTCCTGTTTTTATTAATCTCTAGTTTTACTCTACTTTACTCAAAAAGGTTGCTTGATATTATTTTAATTTTTGAATGTTTTAATACTTGTTTTGTGACCTAATGTATGGTCTCTCCTTAAGAATAACACATGTGTTAAGAAAAAGAACGTGTATTCTGCAGCCTTTCAATGAAATGTCCTCTAAATATCTGTTAGATACTTTAATCTGTTGTGCAGATAAAAGTCTAGGGTTTCTTTGCTGATTTTCGATCTGGAAGACCTGTGCATTGCTGAAAGTGGGGTGTTGATATGTCCAATGCTGAAGATCTTTCTAATACTGAAGATGGAGTTACCTCTGTTGTCTCTTCTTATAGTTTCTTCTTAAAATCTATTTAATCTGATAAAAGTATAACTATTGCAATCATGGTTTTTTTGTCTTTAGATTTATGTAATAAATAACATTTATTGATTAGCACAAGTTGAACCAGCCTTACTTCCTGGGAATAAAGCTTACTTGATTGTGGTGAATAAGCTTTTTGATGTGCTGCTGGATTCAGTTTGCCCCCCCCCCCTTTTTTTTTTTTTTTTTTTTTTTTTTTTTTGAGGAATTTTGCATCAGTGTTCATCGAGGATATTGGCCAGAAGTTTTTTGTTGTTGTTTTTGTATCTCTGCCAGAATTTGGTACAGGGATGATGCTGGCCACATAGAATGAGTTAAGGAGGATACCTTCTTCATGTTTTTGAAATAGTTTCAGTGGAAATGGTACCACTTCTTCTTTACATAGCTTGTAAAATTCAGATGTGAATTAGTCTAGTCCTTGTTTTTTTTTTTTAAGTTGTTAGATTATTTATTATTGCCTCAATTTCAGAGCTCGTTTTTGTTCTGTTCAGGAATTTAATTTCTTCCTGATTTACTCTTGGTATGTACCCAGTAATTTATCAATTTCTTCTATTTTTTTTTAGTTTTTTGGCATAGAAGTGCTCATAATATTCTCAGAAGGTGGTTTGTAGTTCTGTGGGGTCAGTGGTAATATTCTTGTAGCAGTTTCTAACTGTGTTTATTTACATCTTCTCTCTTTTTTATTAGTCTAGCTAACAGCATATCTATTTTATTATTTTTTCAAAAACATCACATATTGGATTCATTGATTTTTTGCATTTGTTTGTCTCAATATCCTTCACTTTAGCTCTGATTTTGGTTATTTCTCATCTTCTACTAGCTTTAAAATATGTTTGCTTTTGGTTCTCTACTTCTTTCAGTTGAGATGATAGGTAGTTAACAAGATCTTTCTAATATTTTGATGTAGGCATTTAGCGCTATAAATTTTTCTTATAACACTGCCTTAGCTTTGTTCCAGAGATTCTGATATGTTGTATTGAAGCGATGTCACTATCTGAGGTAATATTTGAGGTTTGTTGCCTCATGCTAAGGAAATCAAGGACACGAACACATGTGAAGTGAAGTTAGGAATGAAGGTTTAATAAGCAAAAGAAAGAGAAAAGAGAATAACTCTCTCCTCTGCAAGAGAGAGAGGGGGGTGCCTGAGTGGGACTTCTGGCTCACAGCAGAGTGCACAGGGTTTATAGACAGGCTTGAGGAGGCAGTGTCTGATTTACATAAGGCTCAAAGATTGGTTGGACCAGGTGTGATGTTTACATAGCACACGAAGAAGCTGTTCACCCCACCGTAATCTTATGCAAATAGGGTATTTGCCTGACAAGCACCATGTTATCTACTCTCAACTGCACGAAATGATTGGCAAGAAAAAAGGGAAGTTGAAGCCACCATTTTGAACATGCCTAGTCCCGGGTAGACTTTTTATATTGGCACAGCTGTCAGCATTTACACGTGCAAGATTCTAGCTTCCTTGTATATGTATGCAGCTCTATTTTACAGGCTGTTCTTTCTTAGAAAGAAAGTGGTTTGGAGGCTGCTTTACATTAAAAGGAAAACCTTACTGAGGACTTCTTTTCCCTCATTATCTGCCAGAATAATTTATTCTTAACTCCTACATCACTGCCCCCTCAGGATAGTAACCATAACTGTTGTTAGAGGGTGTTGGACAACAGCTCTTTCTGGCTATTTCCTGCTTAAAAGAGTGGTTGTGTGAGGAAAAGCAGCTAGGGCTCCTCCTGGGGTCTGTCCAGGCACCCTTGGAAAAAAGACGTGTCCATGCATGTTTCTGTCTGCAGCACCATTTGAAGTTTGGTTGCTGTAAGCCATTCCAATGGGTAGTAATACTGGTTTGCCTTCACCAAATGTTGCTGAAACGTTGATATAATGATGAACATCAATGCGAAAATCCTCAATAAAATACTGACAAACCGAAACCAGCAGCACATCAAAAAGCTTATCCACCACAATCAAGTCGGTGTCATCCCTGGGATACAAGGCTGGTTCAACACATGCATATCAATAACGTAATAGATCACATGAACAGAACCAATGACAAAAGCCACTTGATTATCTCAAAAGATGCAGAAATGGCCTTTGATAAAATTCAACACATCTTCATGCTAAAAACTCTCAATAAACCAGGTGTTGATGGAAAATATATCATAATAATAAGAGCTACTTATGAAAAACCCACAGTCAGTATCATACTGAATGGGCAAAACATGGAAGCATTCCCTTTGAAAACTAGCACAAGACAAGGATGCCTTCTCTCCACCACTCCTATTCAACATAGTATTGGAAGTTCTGGCCAGGGCAACCAGGCAAGAGAAAGAAATAAAGCATATTCAAATAGGAAGAGAGGAAGTCAAATTGTCTCTGTTTGCAGATGACATGATTGTCTATTTAGAAAACCCCATCATCCCAGCCCAAAATCTCCTTAAGCTGATAAGCAACTTCAGCAAAGTCTCAGGATTAAAAAAAAATCAATGTGCAAAAATCACAAGCATTCCTCTACACCAATAATACACAAACAGAAAGCCAAATCATGACTGAACTTCCATTCACAATTGCTACAAAGAGAATAAAATACCTAGGAATACAACTTACAAGGGATGTGAAGGACCTCTTCAAGGAGAACTACAAACCAGTGTTCAAGGAAATAAGAGAGCACACAAACAAATGAAAAAGCATTCCATACTCATGGATAGAAAGAATCAATATCGTGAAAATGGCTACACTACCCAAAGTAATTTATAGATTCAGTGCTACCCCCACCAAACTACCACTGATTTTCTTCACAAAATTAGAAAAAAACTACTTTAAATTTTGTATGGAACCAAAAAAGAGCCCATATAGCCAAGGCAATCCTAAACAAAAAGAACAAAGCTGGAGCTATCACGCTACCTGATCTCAAACTATACTACAAGGCTGCAGTAACCAAAACAGAATGGTACTGGTACCAAAACAGATATATAGACCAAGAGAAAGGAACAGAGTCCTCAGAAATAACATCACACATCTACAACCATCTGATCATTGACAAACCCGACAAAAGCAAGCAATGGGGAAAGGATTTCTCATTTAATAAATTATGTTGGGAAAACTGGCTAGCCATATGCAGAAAACTGAAATCAGACCCCTTCCTTACACTTTATACAAAAATTAACTCAAGATGGATTAAAGACTTAAATGTAAGACCTAAACCCATAAAAACCCTAGAAGAAAACCTAATTAATATCATTCAGGACATAGGCATGGGCAAGAACTTCATGACTAAAACACCAAAAGCAATGGCAACAAAAGCCAAAATTGACAAATGGGATCTATTCAAACTAAAGAGTTTTGGCACAGCAAAAGAAACTGTCATCAGAGTGAACAGACAACCTACAGAATGGGAGAAAATTTTTGCAATCTATCCATCTGACAAAGGGCTAATATTCAGAATCTACAAAGAACTTAAACAAATTTACAAGAAGGAAAACAAACAACCCCATTAAAAAGTGGGTGAATGATATGAGCAGACATTTCTCAAAATCAGACATTTATGTGGCCAACAAACATATGAAGAAAAGTTCATCATCACTAGTCATTAGAGAAATGCAAATCAAAACCACAATGAGATATTATCTCATGCCAGTTAGAATGGTGATCATTAAAAAGTCAGGAAACAACAGATGCTGGAGAGGATGTGGAGAAATAGGAACACTACACTGTTGGTGGGAGTGTGAATTAGGTCAACCATTGTGGAAGATAGTGTGGTGATTCTTCAAGGATCTAGGACAAGAGATACCCTTTGATCCAGCAATCCTATTACTGGGTATATACCTAAAGGATTTAAATCACTCTACTATAAAGAAATATGCATATGTATGTTTATTGCAGCACTCTTCTCAATAGCAAAGACTTGGAACCAAGCCAAATGCCTATCAATGATAGACTGGATAAAGAAAATGTGGCACATATACACAATGAAATACTATGCAGCCATAAAGTAAGATGAGTTCATGTCCTTTGCAGGGGCATGGATGAAGCTGGAAACCATCATTCTAAGCAAACTGACACAAGAACAGAAAACCAAAAACTGCATGTTCTCACTCATAAGTGGGAGTTGAACAATGAGAACACATGGACACAGGGAGGGGAACATCACACACCGGACCCTTTCACGTGGTGAGGGATTAGGGGAGGGGCAGCATTATAAGAATCATTATGAGAAATATCTAATGTAGATGACAGGTTGATGGGTGCAGCAAACCACCATAGCAAGTTTATACCTATGTAACAAACCAGCACGTTCTTTACATGTATTTCAGAACTTAAAGTATAATAAAAATAAAAAAGATGTAATGTAAATTTTTATTTTGTTTTTCATTGATCAGTGAGTTCTTGAATTTTTCTTTATTATTATTATTATTATTATTATTATACTTTAAGTTCTAGGGTACATGTGCATAACGTGCAGGTTTGTTACATATGTATACTTGTGCCATGTTGGTGTGCTGCACCTATCAACTCGTCAGCACCCATCAACTCGTCATTTACATCAGGAATAACTCCCAATGCAATTCCTCCCCCCTCCCCCCTCCCCGTGATAGGCCCCAGTGTGTGATGTTCCCCTTCCCGAGTCCAAGTGATCTCATTGTTCAGTTCCCACCTATGAGTGAGAACATGTGGTGTTTGGTTTTCTGTTCTTGTGATAGTTTGCTAAGAATGATGGTTTCCAGCTGCATCCATGTCCCTACGAAGGACACAAACTCATCCTTTTTTATGGCTGCATAGTATTCCATGGTGTATATGTGCCACATTTTCTTAATCCAGTGTGTCACTGATGGACATTTGGGTTGATTCCAAGTCTTTGCTATTGTGAATAGTGCCGCAATAAACATACGTGTGCATGTGTCTTTATAGCAGCATGATTTATAATCCTTTGGGTATATACCCAGTAATGGGATGGCTGGGTCACATGGTACATCTAGTTCTAGATCCTTGAGGAATCGCCATACTGTTTTCCATAATGGTTGAACTAGTTTACAATCCCACCAACAGTGTAAAAGTGTTCCTATTTCTCCACATCCTCTCCAGCACCTGTTGTTTCCTGACTTTTTAATGATTGCCATTCTAACTGGTGTGAGATGGTATCTCATTGTGGTTTTGATTTGCATTTCTCTGATGGCCAGTGATGATGAGCATTTTTTCATGTGTCTGTTGGCTGTATGAATGTCTTCTTTTGAGAAATGTCTGTTCATATCCTTTGCCCACTTTTTGATGGGTTTTTTGTTTTTTTCATGTGGTTTTGAATTCCTGCGAAATAAAGATATTATTAATAAACCACAACAAAAAAATAAAAGTAAAAATAACATAGGTCTGGAAATTTTTTAAAAATTATAAATAAATGACTAATGGCAGAGTTTATTATAATGAAGACTTAATAATATGGGAAATAAAAACTGCTGGCCATGATAAACTAACACTGTAGCAGACCAGTTCTCTTATGGAAAGCTAGAAATGCAAGATAAATTAGGAAGAGACATATTTGAAGACATAGTAAAACCATCACAGAAATCAGGACGTGTGGGGCTAAGATACCAGGGAGAAAATAAACCTATTTATGCTAATCCAACATCTTATGTTGTTTTTCTCCTTATAGCATTTGTTGATTTATATAAAAACCATACCAGAGAAACTGATAAAAGCAGAAAGTTTTTCTTAAAATCGAGAAAAGAAGAAGAGAGATTTAAGTAGTTGAACAGAGCTAGGGAGAAAAAAAATAGATTTCAGCTACCAAAGGAGCCAGGATTTTTGAGAGTAATCTCAAGGAGAGAAAGAAAGCATACTGAGTTGAGCAAAGCATTCATTCTTAGTTGCTTTTATTTTCTAAGCATTCAACAATTTATAAGCAGCAGAGGACTGTAGACATAAAAGGCAAACAGAAAGCAGAAGGTAAGAAGCAGAGAAGCTAAACAGAACTATTGAAGAACTTCACAGTGCTAGAGAGAAAAGAAAATGGGAATTAAGGAGCATGAAGGTTAATGGGCTCTTGGAAACACCTCAGGTTATCAGCTGGGGTCTCAGTGGAATATTTAGAGGAGTAAGGGGAAACTGGAAATACATGAGGCCTTATAACAGAACCAATTACCAAACTATTCCAATCCCCTATTGGATTAAAACAACTCACTCATTTTCTGGCTGATTAATAGAATCTTTAAAATCTTCCCTGGAGAAAGGTAATATTTTTCATATGAGGTTAGCATAAACTTAATTTCAAAAGAAGACATGGACATTTTAGAAATAAAAATATCAGCCAGTGCAGTGGCTCACGCCTGAAATTCTAGCACTTTGGGAGGCTGAGGCGAGAAGAGCACTTAAGGCCAAGAGTTTGAGACCAACCTGGCCAACATGACAAAACCTCGTCTCTACTAAAAATACAAAAATTATCTGGGAGTGGTGACACCCCTGTGATCCCAGCCACATGGGAGGGTGAGGCACAAAATCACTTGAACCCAGCAGGTGGAGGTTGTAGTGACAGCCTGTCTCAAAAAAAAAAAAAAAAAAAAAGGAAACGGAATATCAAAGGTTACTCCCACTCACTGACTCAAATATAAATGCAAAATTTCAAACAACAGAAAAATAAAAGCAAATAAAATTAAGTCTGTCAGGGTACAGACAAAAAAATGTGAATATCTGCAGTGACGGAGTGAAGACATATGTAAATACACTCCTCTATAAAAGCAATGACAACACTGACAAAAATGGGAAATTTAAACAATTTCAGAACTAACTATGGAAACTAAGAAAGAGCTTGCAACAATCTGAAGAGCATTTATTCAAGAAAAACTACTGAACCTCTAGAATAATCAGTAGGATTTGGGATATTTTGATGAGGTCTATGCTCAGCTCCTCTCCTCAGCTCCAGAGTATCCACGAAAACAAGAAGCTTCAGAACCACAATTCTAAAGTTGATGTTAAAACCATCAGTCCTGTAGCTGTTAAGAGCTGAATGAACTTGAGGCCTCTCAAAAAGCCCCATTCACAGAGAATTTTCAATATCTGACTTGTCTTACTACCAAACTGAATCTAACAACATGTAAAAATGATTATATGTTGGCTGGGCAGGGTGGCTCACACCTGTAATCCCAGCACTTTGAGAGGCTGAGGCAGGCAGATCACATGAGGTCAGGAGTTTGAGAACAGCCTAGTCAACATGGTGAGACTCCCGTCTCTACTAAAAATACAAAAATTAGCCAGGCATGGCGAGTGCACCTGTAACCCCAGCTACTAGGGAGGCTGAGGCAGGAGAATTGCTTGAACCCAAGAAGTGGAGCTTCTCAGGAGAGAATGCACTTATATTCAAACACTGGGAAAAAAACTCCTTTCAGCCAAGTATAATATACTTGGCATAGTTATTCTTTATATTTGAAAGAAAAATAATGTATTTCTGAAATGAGCAAAAGCCGAAGAAATTCATCACCAACATACTGACCTGACAAGAAACAGTTACTATTATACCTGAAAGTGAAAGGACACTATCTAACATAATGAAAACACACAAAACTCTAAAACCTTCTAGTAGGTAACACACAAAACTAAGAAAGAGAAAGGACATAAATGCTACCACTACATGAAACAACCAAACAAAAATCATGAATAAGTGGATAAGAAAAGGACACAGGATATACAAAACGAACAAAAAATTAAGAAAATGACAGGAATAAGCCCTCGTATATCAATACTAACCTTGATGGTTAATAGATTACACTTCCTGCATGAAAAATATGGACTGGTTGAATAGAAAAAGGAACACGACACAACTCTGTGCTGCAAAAAAGAATCTCATTTTACTTATAAAGACACATGTAGAATGAAAGTTTAAAAAATGGAAAAAGGTATTCTATGCAAATGGAAACCATAATCAAACAGGAGTAGCTATAGTTATATCAGGCCAAAGAGATATTAAGTCAAAAACAGTAAAAGGAGACAAAGAAGATCATAAAATAATGACAACAAGGTCAATTAAGGAAAAGGATATGACAATTCTAAATGTATATATAGAGAGGCAGAGAAAGGTGTCCCCTGACAATGACACCAATTTAACAACTATCTACACACTAAAAAAGCACATTCATAAAAATCAAAAATCAGGTGAGCACTCACAGTATCTAGGTTTTACTTTATATCACTGAAGGGGGCATGGAAATAAGGTAGAAAAGAGTCTTGAATTCTCAATGCCACCTTTCCCTTATCCCATGGCAGCAGGCATATGGCACAGAGACCAAATCTTTATGTTCAAGAGATAAAGAGTGCAGTGATTGTGAGACACTGTATTGAACTTAGTGCTGTCTTGTCACAGCAGAAATTAAAACCAGGATGCACTCAGGTGATTCTCATCCATGGAGGGAGCATTTAGACAAGCTGCCATCTAAGGAGAATTGGCCATTCCAGCAGTCTGAACTTTAGTTCCAGCAAGCCTCACCTCCATGTGCTAAAGTCATTTGAGGTCTTAAACTTAAAAAAATGTGAAGGCTACAGAGACTGAAACTCTTAGGTGAGTCTTAATGTTGCATTGTGCTCAGAGCCTGTGGACTTGTGGAGCATATGAAACACTAAGACACCAGTCAGAGCAGCTATGGGAGTGCTTGTGCCACCCCTACCAAACCATAGACTGCACAGCTTGTGGCTCCAAAAGAGACCCTTCCATTTTATTTGAGGAGACATGAGGAAATAGTATGGAGGACTTCACAATGAATCTCAGATACCAGCTCAGCCACAGAAGGACAGGGCATCAGAATCATGAGGCCCCATTCAAGATTGTAGCTTCAGGATGACACTTCCAGACACACTCTGCATGAAAAGGGAACTTGTTGCCTTGAATGTAAGGACCAAGTCCCAAAATAATTCATTATCTGTTGACTAAAAAGCCTTTGGGTCCTGAATAACCAGCAGAGGTACCCAGGTTGTATGTCATGGGCCTTGGGTGAGACTCTGAGAATACCTGGCTTCAGGTGAGAATCAGCACATCCTCAACTGTGGTGGCTATGGGGAGAGACACATTCTGCTTCAGAAATATTTAAGGAGGAGGGATTTGGCAAGATGGTCAAATGGGAACAGCTCCGGTCTACAGCTCCCAGCAAAACCAACACAGAAGTTGGGAGACTTCTGCATTTTCAACTGAGGTACACAGTTCATTTCTTTCGGACTGGTTAGGCAGTGGGTCCAGCCCAGGGAGTGTGAGAAGAAGCAGGGTGGGGTGTTGTCTCACCCAGGAAGTGCAAGGTGCTGGGGGACCTCCCTCCCCCACCAAAGGAAGCCATGAGGAACTGTGCTATCCAGTCCAGATACTATGCTTTTCCCACAGTTTTTGCAATGTGTAGATCAGGAGATTCCCTCTTATGCCTACAACCACCAGGAACCTGGGTTTCAAGCACAAAACTGGGGTGCTGCTTGGGCAGATGCTGAGCTAGATGCAGGAGTTTTTTTTTTTTTTGTACCCCAGTGGCACCTGGAACCCCAGTGAGACATAACCATTCACTCCCCTGGAAAAAGGGCTGAAGCCAGGGAGCCAAGTGGTCTCACTCAGTGGGTCCCAATCCCATGGAGCCCAGCAAGCTAAGAACCACTGGCTTGAATTTCCCACTGTCAGCACAGCAGTCTGAAGTCAATCTGGGACAATCAAGTTTGGTGGAAAGAGGGGCATCTGCCATTACTGAGGCTTGAGTAGGCATTTTTCCCCTGACAGTGCTAAGGAGACCAGGAAGTTTAGACTGGGTGGAATTCACCACAGCACAGCAAAGAAGCTGTGGCCAGACTGCCTCTCTAGATTCCTCCTCACTGAGCAGGGCATCTGTGAAAGAAAGGCAGCAGGCCCAGTCAGGGGCTTACAGATGAAACTCCTCTCCCTGGGACAGAGTAACTGGAGGAATGCACAGCTGTGGGCACAGCTTCAGTGGACTTAAACTTTCCTGCCTGCTGACTCTGAAGAGAGCAGCTGAACTTGACAAGGAGGATTCTCCCAGCATAGTGCTTGAGCTCTGATAAGGGACAGACTGCCTCCTCAAATGGGTCCCTGATCCCCATGCCTCCTGACTGGGAGAAACCCCCCCAACAGGGGTCAACAGACACCTCATACAGGAGAGCACTGGCTGGCATCAGGCCAATGCTCCTCTGGGATGAAGCTTCCAGAGGAAGGAGCAGGCAGCAATCTTTGCTGTTCTACAGCCTCCACAGGTGATACCTATGCAAACAGGGTCTGGAGTGGACCTCCAGCAAACTGCAGCAGACCTGCAGAAGAAAGGCCTGACTGTTAGAAGAAAAACTAACGAAACAGAAAGCAACAACATCAACATCAACGTAAAGGACCCCCACACAAAATCCCCATCCAAAGGTCATCAGCCTCAAAGACCAAAGGTAGGTAAATCCACAAAGATGAGAAAACCAATGCAAAAATGCTGAAAATTCCCCAAACCAAAAAGTCTCTTCTCCTCCAAATGATTGCAGCTCCTCTACAGCAAGGGCAAAAAACTGGATGGAGAATGAGATTGACAAATTAACAGAAGTAGGCTTTAGAAGGTGGGTAACAACAAACTCCTCTGAGCTAAAGGAACAAGTTCTTACCCAATGCAAGGAAGCTAAGAACTTTGATGAAAGGTTACAGGAAACGCTAACTAAAATAACCAGTTTAGAGAAGATAATAAATAAGCTGATGGAATTGAAAAACACAGCACAAGAACTTCATGAAGCATACACAAGTATCAATAGCTAAATTGATCAAGTGGAAAAAAGGATACCAGAGATTGAAGATAAATGGAGATTTATGGAGATTCTTTAATGAACTAAAAGTATATGCACCATTTAATCCAGTAATCGCACTACTGAGTATCACTCAAAGGAAAATAAGTCATTATATCAAAAAGACAACTGCATGTGTGTGTTTATTGCAGGACAATTCACAATTGCAAAAATATAGAATCAACCTAAGTGTCCATTGACCAATGAGTGAATTTTTAAAATAGTGGTATATATACACCATAGAATATTACTCAACCATAAGAAAGAATGAAATAATGTCTTTGCAGCAACTTGGATGGAGCTGGAAGCTGATATTCTAAGTGAAGTAACTCAGGAACGAAAAGCCAAATACCATATATTCTCAGTTATAAGTGGAAGCTAAGCTATGGAAATACAAAGGCATACAGAGTGATATAATAGACTCTGAAAACTCAGAGGTGGCATGGTAGAGGAGGGGTGAGGAATTAAAAAACTACATATTGGGTACAGTGTACAATACTTGGATGCACTAAAATATCAGACTTCCACTATATAATTTATCCATGTAATGGAAAACCATTTGTATCCCCAAGAGCTACTGAAGTTTTAAAAATATATTTAAAAGCAAATTGATATAGGTAGAGACAGCTTGGTTAAAATGCAATTTTGTTGCTAAGGGGCTTCCTATTCCTTTTAAATTCCTTTTAAATTGCAGTAAAACACCAAAACAGCCTTTAGATTTTGAATCTGAAAGTCTATTATCGAGAGAAAGTACATATCATGCATAAGTCTAATTACCACAGAGATAAATATGTTAGCCAATACGACTGAGAATGAGAAGGTGGAATTGAAATGGGGGTAGAAGACAGAGAGATCAAGAGGAGCAGAGAGAGTGAGATACCAAAAAAAGAAAATAAAAATACCAGAGCACCCAAGAAAAATAAGAGTAAGAGAGAACAGTCATAAGGAAGCATGATTGGAATTTATACAATTTATACAATTGCTTCCAGCAAATTCCCCTTTGAAAGCATGATTATTCACAAACTTCTTTCTTAAGATTTTTTGTTTTTTTACTTTAACAAACAGGTAAGAAAAGAAGGTTTATTCAGTACAAAAGGCATGCAGAATTTTTTCCTTCTTAAATTGAACTTTACTGTCATGGAAGAAGCAGCTCAAACAGAGAATGACAGCGCACAAACCTGCATAAAATAAAACTTGATTTTCAAAAGTAGAAGGATTGGATTCAACTGGGTGTTCGAGAGGCAGGGTGTGTGCTTTTTGAGTGAAGGTAAGGCCTTGACATGTTTGGTACAAGTGTAGCTAAAGAAAACAATCTTCCCAGCTACTCCGGAGGCTGAGGTGGGAGAATGGCCTAAACCCGGGAGGCGGAGCTTGCAGTGAGCTGAGATCCGGCCACTGCACTCCAGCCTGGGCGACCGAGCAAGACTCCGTCTCAAAAAAAAAAAAAAAAAAGAAAACAATCTATTCATAAGGAAGCTCTTGCCCAAAACCGTCTCAAAGAAAGAAAGAAAGAAAGAAAGAAAGAAAGAGAGAAAGAGAGAGAGAGAGAGAGAGAGAGAGAGAAAACAATCTATTCATAAGGAAGCTCTTGCCCAAAAACATGAGGAGTTAGCAGAAGTCAGATTTTCTTTTTTTATTATATTTTTCTCCTCTCCTAAGAATAATCTCTTCTCAGATAACCCATCTGTAAAATGTAATTTAAATAAATGGATCTGTCCTAAAATTACATGAATTCCAAAGAAAATAAACCATCTGAAATTTTTATTCCTATAATTCAACATCTGTTGTTTTTCTTTACACTTTTTCTTGAACACAGGAAAAATTTCACTCCTGGGCTGAATGAAACATTTCATAACAAATTTTTTATAGAAGGATTTTTTAATACTTGAATGATTGGGCTATAAAATGAGAAATTCTAAATTAATTTTGGGATAAAGCTGAAATGTATCATTTAATTTCTCCCATCTTTTTCTGGGAAATAGCTTTGATCATCTTTGTCTTAACTATTCCATGATCCTCCTTCTGCAGTGTTCCAAAAATGTTTACCTTGGCTACTGAAATGTTGATTTAAATTGATGGGCTTTGCTTGATTGCTAATCTTAAATTGAAATGTAAATTTAAGTTTGATATGGTAGCTGTGGCCAGGAGGTAGGGAAGGATGCTAGGAAAGAAAGAAGAATAGAATATATGGTGGGTACAACATTATCTTTCAGAAAGCATAATAGAAATTAGCAATTGTCTCAAGAATTCCTACTGCATGCATTTTATGTACCACTATATATGGTATTTAAAAATTTATATTGTTTGGTATTGTAGCTAATTGTATATTCAGCTAATCTCTGTTACTACACTGAAAACTACAAGTGTATAAAAAGAAGAATTTTATTCACTCTACCTACAATATTATCTGGCACATACACATAAAAGAAGCTTCTTAAATGTCTGTTAAATGAAGGAAGAAAGGATGGAAGAAGGGAGGGAGAAAGGAAAGGAGTAAAGGACATGGAGCCTCTATGGAGGATGAGAAGTTCCAGAAAGGCTATCTGTAGATTATAGACCCTGGGGTGCTGGTAACATAGCTCAGTCCAAGTTTGAAAGCCTCATAACCAGGAGAGTCAATGATGTAATTCTCAATCTGAGGCCAAAGGCCTGAGTATCCAGAGGACTGCTAGTAGTCTTACAGCCACAAGCCAGAGAGTCTGGAGTTTTGATGTCCAAAGACAGAAGGAAGAGAGTGTCCCAGCTTCAAGAGAAGAAAGAAATCATCATTTTCCCTCCTTTATTGTTCTATTCTGTCTCCCAGTCTATTGGGTGGTGCCTGCCCACATTGAGGGCAGATTTTCCCCACATAGTCCATCAGCTTACACAACAGTTTCCTCTAAAAACACTTTCACAGGCATGCCCAGAAGTAATGTTTCACCAATTCTCTAGGTATTCCTTACTACATAGTCAAGTTGACACCTAACATTAATCATCACAACTCCTCTCTCTCCAAGAAGAAAAAATAAGAAAAAGAAAATAGAAAAGAGAAATAAAAAGCATACAGAAAAATAAAGGAGAAATAGTGAAAATGTAAAGCCACCATGGTTATAGCTAATGTAAGATAAATCCTAAGCAAATAGCTATTCACTGAATCACATTACTATAGATTTTGTGGTTATAATGTATGGTTAAACAAAAAGGAAGCAAGCATACAATTTATTTTCCCAATGTGAATATCAAACAACTTCAATAAATAAGTGAAATAGTATAAGCTCCAAAATAGCCTTTAACTGTTAATTACCCAAACTTATAAAACAAAATACATTAGAAATTATATTTTTTATTGATTATTGGCCAAAGATTCTAACATAGTCAGTGTCAATGATATCCAACAGATCATCATTCTCATATTTTTATAGTATTTGTGCTGTTAGACCTGGATGTGGTAAAACAGAGTTTGAAATAACTAGCCAATTAAAAAATTACTTGTTTTAGATGTTTTCAAAATTTACTTCTTTCTAGACATTAGAAACAAGCATTAGAATACACAGTTTTTTAATGATGTGATAGGGTTTTTTTTTCTTTCCAGTAAGTTTTTTTTATTTGTTGAGATAAATGGATTCCAGAGTTTCCTAAGGGACAATTTTCCTGCCATTACTGACAGTATCAGAGGAGTCATAAAGATTTATTTTATGTGGGAAATCTAGTTACATAGAAGCTATTAGAATCTGAATATAATTAAGAAAGCATGAAGTAAGATAGATAGTATATTGCTTTGGGGGGACCAAATGTTAAAAGCATATTTTAGAGGTACAATTGAATACTTAGGCAATATTAAATAAGTCAGTATGAGTTATGTTTTTATTTCGCTGTAAAGTTATAATATTCACAAAAGGAAAAATGTATAAAATAATAATGTAAAATTCCACAATTAGAATTTTAGATGTAGAGTTTTTAATGAGCATTAACTAAAATATTTTCAACACACAATCCAGTATGTACAAAATATTTAAATATTCATTAGAATGCAAAACAAAAAGTTTTTTGGCATATTTATTTTATCTAGCCAGTTAGCAGCTTTGAGCATGTTTATGTGACTGACAGTGCATAGAAATACATACATACTGGAAAACAAGGGTTGTTAAATCACTTTTCTTTGCTAAGCTCAAATCCCAATATTTGTTGGATTTTACTCAACTGTATCTCATAACAAGAAGCTGTAGGAACATACATATTTGAAAACAAGGATCATTTAAAATATGCTTTTAAGACATCTGAAATAACAATATAAGTGAAAGATACGTCAACAGATTAAATAACGCTAAAAAAGTACAGAATAGTATGTCATATTGGAAAGATCATAAGACTAGAAATCAAGAGAAATTATTCTTGTGTAGAAATGTATTGCCCACTGGATGGCTATGGGGCTTTGGGAAAGCATCTTCATCCCTCTAAGCCTAAATTTGCTTTTCCATAAGTGAGGGAGTTGAATTAAATGAGTTCTAAATATAAGTTTTAAAGTTATGTGAGTCCATATACATTTTTAAAATGAGAAAATAAGGGAACAAAAAGAAACTGTCAAATACCAAACAGTTCTTATTGTAAACTAAATTCATAGTATTTGATTATAAAACACTGAAGACTCTGAAATTCATATTGTCCTCACCTCCCTCATACTCTTTACTCTGCTAAAAGACTTGTCAATATTTAGTGCCTCTTCCTTTTATACTCCATTGACTCCAGAAATCTTTGTATTCTGGCTTTTTTCCCATTACCTTATAGATTAGCCAAGCAAATAGCATCTTGTCAGTTCTTCCTAATTCTTGTTGCCAAACTCTTTAACTGTTGATCTTACTAAAAGTCTTTCCTACCTTTATTTCTGAGACACTATTCTCTACTCACACTTTTCTGACCATTCTCCCTGTGTCTCTTCCCATGGTTAATCATTTTTAAAATGTTGGTTTTCCTCGGAGGTCTACTAGGTCATATCTTTTCTCAATCTAGTTGCCTCCCTGAGTCATGTCTTTTCTAAAAACTTCAACTAGTACATGTATAATAAAAATAAATAAATAACTTTATCTTCTGAAATTAAGATATGCATATATAGTTGATTACAGGCCCTTTCTACCCAGGTGATTGGCAGGAACCTCATTTATTTACCAATTATTTATTCAGCATCTGTTATACCTTAAGGAATGTACTGGTACAAGGGATAAAACAAGTAATGAAACTGACAAATTTTCTTACCTCATTGCACTTTCAGGATAGAAGTAGCCAGAAACAAGTACCCAGTCAAATTAGAGAAAAAGTAATGTCTAAGATGAACCCAAAATAATAAGTGGAAGTTAGCTGATGAGTCAGGGAGGAATGTTTCAGACAGAGGGCACAATATATACAAAGATCTAGTGGCTGGAGAGAGTATAGAATTTTAGAACTGCATAGTTCTACGTGGCTATAATGGAGAGCAGGCAGCGAGAAGTGATAAAATATAGTTGTCAAAAGGTAGATCCAATATGTTAGTTATTGCTTAATACTTAAGTGCTGGGGACTAACAGAAGGGTTTTAAGCAGAGAAGTAACATGTTCACTATGTAAGCTGTATAAAAAACTGAATTGAGTAGGAGCAAAACTTCAAACTCAACATTGTATGAAACCAAGTTCATTATTTATTTCTGCTCAGTCAGTCTCTCACTCTATCACCATGCTGAATCTCATATGTATTTCTTGTTTAGACATATTTTTAATAAGGGCATTATATTTTATACAGTATATCAAGCAAGAAACCTCTTAAAGTAAGGGAAGAAAAATGTCAAAGACCGTCAAGTCCTTTTAATTCTTTCTCAAAGTTCTCCTGTATCTGATTTTCCTCTTTACACTTTCCATCTTTGTCATAGTCCTGACTACCATTCTTTCTCACCTGGATTGCTTCAACTGCATCTGAGCAGATCCGATTGCCTCTAGCCTTGAATTATCCAATTAATTTTCCAGGCTGCAATTCAAATTATCTCTCTGACGTACAAATCTGACAATGTAACTCTCTTGCTTGAAATGAGTCATTGTTTTTCCTTTGTCATTAAAACTAAGTCCAGAGCATTTCAAAAAACTGTTTTACCCTTTCTTTCTAATATCAATCATTTTCTTTCATGTATTTAGCGACATTGGATTGCTTTCCATTTTTTAAAATTCAAGGCCCATTCATGTTTGTTTATACTTGATCATATGTATACTCTTCCCATAATACTCTTTCTATCCACTTCTTGTTTGTCTGGCAAGGTATTACTCTTTTCTCATATTTCAATTCATATATCAGTTTTCTTAAATAATCTATTCTCACCAAATTCCAACGAAGTCAGATATAATTGTTTCCTTACCTGGGTTTCAATAGTATTTTGTACCTATCAATATTATGGAATTGGTCACAATACCATAGTTATTTGTTTATCTGCCTCTCAGTAGATTTCAGCTTCTAAAAATGCAGGTACTTTGTCTGAAATGTAGTGAGCATGTGCCAAATAAATAGTTTTGTGTACTTATGAAATTGAATATGAAACATATTTTTTCTTTCTCATTTTATTTTAGATTCAAGGGGCATATGTGCTTGTTTGTTAAATGGGCATAACATGCATAATATGTGGATTGGGCTAGTGCACACATCATAATATGGGGATTGGACTAGTGCACACATCATCTAAATATTAGACATTGTACCCAATAGGTAATTTGCAGCTTTCATTCCTCTTCCACTCTCCCCGATTTTGGAGTTTCCAGTGTCACATTATATAAAAAGACACCTACACTCAGATATTTATTGCAGCACTATTCCAATAGCAAAGTCATAGATCCAACTTCAATGTCATCCAACAGTTGATTGGATAAATAAAATGTGGTATACATACACTATTAAATATCATGCAGCCAAAAAAAAAAATGAAACATTTTTTTGCCAGGCAAAAAATTCAGATAATATTGATGTATTTTGAATTTGTCTACATCTGTCCATGTTACTGTCCTAATTGTAGTCAAGGCAAACATTATGTCCTACTGTCCTACCTGAATTATTGTAAAAGCCTCTTGTTTCTTCTGCTTCTCCATTTTAACCCTTCCTGATTCACTGCTCAGGCTGGTGCAACAATTTTTTTTTTTTTTTTTTTAATAAGTTTGTTTTTCCAAGATGGTGGATTAGAGGCTTTTAGGATGCCTTGGCTACTGGGAAGTAACAAAGTAGCACATAAAGATGAACTCTGTTGGCTTTAATTCAAAAAGGAAAGTGGGAGTTCACTGGATGTGTAGGACACACCAGATACTGGGAAAGAGAACATGGAAAAAAATAGCCCTCATCACAGTGTCTGGTTTATAATTCTGAGTGGAAGCCCCAGTATGTGAGAGAAGCAGAGAGCCTCCGTCTGTGACTCTCCTTTCCACTGGTTATCTGAGCAACGTAAGAAAATGGAAAGCACTTTAATTTTTCCTAACCCCAGAGCTAACCTGGGGAGAGGCTTGGAGATGCTGAGAGGGAAAAACACTGGGAAATGCTGCAGGCACATTCCCGGACCCAGGTCCAAGGAGAGGATGACATTTTTAATCTAAGTGAATACAAAGTCAGTCATTCTTTAATGATCCAGCAGTGTGGCCATGTAAGCATTTTATGGGCCAGAGATTAGAGTGCTTGTTCTAAAGTGGATTAGGGACCTCCACAGCCCAAACTGTGGAAAGCACCTCAGCAGTAGATGCTGAAATTGTGTTCTCCCCTTTCACAGCTAGGGCCAGCTTGGTAGACTGGAACTGGTCTGAGTGTGTCATTGTTGGATGCCCATTGCTAGTTCTATGATACTGTGGTGCAGCAGGGCCCTCTTCACTCAATGTTCCGGTATTCAGAGAATCTCCTTGCCAGGATTAACACCGTGAGCTACACTATTCTTCCTGTTCATAGACCATGGTACAGTGAGGCCCTCTCTGCTTCATACCCAGGCAGATCTCTAAGCATTAAGACCACCAGATTGCATGATTCAACAGCCTGAGCCACCCCATCCTTCCTGAGCATAGATCATTGTGCAATGGGGCCCTCTCTACTTCACACCAAGGCAGATCTTCAGGCATTTAGAACACCCACTTGCTTGGTTCAACAGGCTCTGTCACCCGCCCTTCCTGTGACCATGGTACAGTAGGGCCCTCTCTTCTCTATGCTCAGGCAGATCTCCAGGAAATCAGAGCACCCACTCATCCAGATCAGCAGTTTAAGCCACACTACCTTTCCTGTGTATACATAGTGGATTGTGGTGAAGTGGGACCCTTTTTGGTCTATATCCAGGAAGATTCCAGGCATTGGGAGCACCTACTCCTATGGAGTAGTAGCTTAAGTCACCCCATCATTCCTGTGCAGATGTCCTCGTGCAGCTGGGCCCTCTCTGTTCCATGCCCAGGCTGATCTCCAGACATTTGTAGCACCTGACCAAGTTTAGCAGCCTGAGCAGACCCATCCTTCTTGGGAATATATCATGGATATCATGGTGCAGAGTTGCCCTCTTCAATCCATGCCCAAGTAGATGTCCAGGCACCTGGAGCACCCAATCTCCTGGATTAGGAGTATAGACCACCCCTCTACCTATATTGAGAATGTAAGGAAAAGGTTTCCTAGCTTGACACCTAGATACAATTCTAGGTATTTGTTTGATGCCCACTGGATTCTCTATAAGCACTGGTGTTGTGCCTGCTATTGAAAGAACTGTAGGTGGACTTGCCCAGTCAGGCCCCGGCCATCTAATCCCTCCCCCTTGGGACTGAAACAGAAAGCTCACATTACTGTGCACTCCATAGATCAGCTCATTGCCTGAGGCAACAGAGAGCTTCTCCCAGTAAACAAGGATCAAGTATATACCCAGCTGGATTGGCAGCAGTTTATCCTTATCCATAAATGCCCTCTACTGGCTTTAAGGTCAAATAATGAAGCCCAATATAAAACCTGCCAATAGAAGTGCATAGGGCTATAGAAGCAAAGACAAAAGACCCTACCTAACATTCACTATAGTGACACCCCGAAAAGAAGGGGTGAAAATGAAAGGGAAAGAAAAATAAAACCATAATACTATAGGGAAAGAAAGAAAAAGAAAAAATCCTACTCACACAAAAATAATTACAAAAATTAGAACCTTCAGTGTCTCCAGATGAGAAGAAACCATCATAAAAATTCTGGTGCTATAAAAAATCTGAATGTAGTGACACCACGAAAGTCTCATTCTGGCTATCCAGCAATGGTTGATAACCAAAATGGAAACTCAGGAATGACAGATAAAGGATTCAAAGCATGGATTGCAAAGAAGCTTAATAATATACAAGACAAGGATGAAAATCAACAAAAATAAACTTCTAAAGTAATACAGGAATTGAAGGAAGAGATAAAAATCTTTAAAATATCAATAAAAGATTCTGAAATTTAAAAATTTATTTAATAAATTTAAAAATAAAACTGAAAGCTTTATTAGTACACTAGAGACCAGGAAGAAAAAGACCAATCTTTCTAATGAACCTAGTAAGAAAAAAATAAAGAAAAAATAATTTTTAAAAATGAGCAAAGTCTTCAACAATGGAATTATGTAAAGCAACCAAACCTATGAGTTGCTGGCATTGCTGAGAGAGAAGTAGAAAATATAAGCAAACTGGAAAACATAGCTGAGGGAATAGTTCAATAAAATTTCCCTAATCTTGCTGGAGAGCTAAACATCCAGATACAAGAAATCCAGAGAACAGTTGCAAGATACTATTTAAAACAAATACCACCAAGGCATATAGTCACCAGACTGTCGAAGGTCAAGGCTAGAGAAAAAAAAATCATAAAGGCAGATAGAAAGAATATCAGATCACATACCAGGGAAACACCAAACATCTACCAGCAGACTTCTCTGCAGAAAGGTTAAGAACCAGAAGAGATTGAAGGCCTATTATCAGCATTCTTATAGAAAATTATTGCCAACCAAGACTTTCATAGCCCAGCAAACTCAGTATCACTGGTGAAGAAAAAATAAAGTCTTTTCCAGACAAGCAAGTGCAAAAAGAAATTTATTCCTACTAGACCACCAACCATATAAGAGATACTTAAGGGATCTCTTAAGAGATACCAATAACCATATGCTGAAACTTGCAATGGATCTCAAAGGAAAGATGCCAAATAAGATGACTCGAAAAGGTGTATTCAAAGATCAGCATTTTGATCAAAATCTCAACTTCATGTACGTAGAAGTCGATAAAGTAAGAGAGAGGGAGAAAGTTACTGTTATAAGCACCATTAATCCAACTAAGGACCTGTTGGCTGACTTGATTGGGTGCCAGAGACTTTCTGAAGACCAACATAAGAAAGTACACCAGCTAAAGGACTTGTTGGACCAGATTCTGATGTTGGACCCAGTTAAACGAATTAGCATCAACCAGGCCCTACAGCATGCCTTCATCCAGGAAAAATTTTAAACAAGATGAAGAAACTCCAAGGGTTTCAGTAAATACAAAGACTGAAGAAATTTCACATCAGTTTATTAATGTGTGGGTGTACAGGCCACAGCAGCATGCCCTTGATGTAGTCAGTGCTGAAAGGGGTCTGTTCCTTCTTGAACCTGCCTGCAGGGATGGTCTTTTAAAGCAAGTTGTGTGCAGCATTCAGTACACTGAAGAGTAAAAGGAAAATGGGGCACAGGCCATTCAATGCCTTCGCCAAGGGGTCTGATTTGCTGAGACACCAGCTTCACCTGCTTAACAAGGTGCAGCTCAGTGAACGATGATGACAACCAGAAGACGTGAGCTAAGGGTAAAGGACTGTTCTGAAGAACCTTTCCATTTAGTGATCAAGATATGCAAGCTGATTTCTGAAAATGCTCAGTGTATATTCTAATTATTTGTGGTACCATTTGAATTGTAAATTGCATTTTAGCAGTGCATGTTTGTAATTGATTTACTGGGAAACTGAATAAAATATGTCTCTTATTAAAAACAAAAAAAGAGAGAGGAATTGCCACACTGTCTTCCACAATGGTTGAACTAGTTTACAGTCCCACCAACAGTGTAAAAGTGTTCCTATTTCTCCATATCCTCTCCAGTACCTGTTGTTTCCTGACTTTTTAATGATCACCATTCTAACTGGTGTGAGATGTTATGATCTAGAACTAGAAATACCATTTGACCCAGCCATCCCATTACTGGGTATATACCCAAAGGATTATAAATCATGCTGCTATAAAGACACATGCACATGTATGTTTATTGAGGCACTATTCACCATAGTAAAGACTTGGAACCAACCCAAATGTCCGTTAATGATAGACTGGATTAAGAAAATGTGGCACATATACACCATGGAATACTATGCAGCCATAAAAAAGGATGAGTTCATGTCCTTTGTAGGGACATGGATGCAGCTGGAAACCATCATTCTGAGCAAACTATCGCAAGGACAGAAAACCAAACACCACGTGTTCTCATTCATAGGTGGGAATTGAACAATGAAAACACTTGGATACAGGGTGGGGAACATTACACACCGGGACCTGTCGTGAGGTGGGGGGAGGGGGGAGGAATAGCATTAGGAGATATACCTAATGTAAATGCCGAGTTAATGGGTGCAGCACACAATCATGGCATATGTATACATATGTAACAAACCTGCATGTTATGCACATGTACCCTAGAACTTAAAGTATAATTTTTAAAAAAGAGAGATACTTAAGGGACCTCTAAACACAGAAGAAAAAAATGATACCTGCCACTACAAAACACACTTAAGTATATAGTCCACAGACCATATAAAGCAGCCACACTATAGAAAATACAAAATGAACAGATAATAACTTCACAATAGGATCTAAGCCTCACATATAGATATTAACCTTAAATGAAAATAGTCTTAATGCAACAAAAGGCAAAGAGCTGCAAGTTAGATAAAATAAGATTCATCCATCTGCATCTTCTAGGGACTCATCTCACAGGTAATGACATACAAAGGCTCAAATTAAAGGGATAGAACATAATACATCACACAAATGGAGCACAAAACAGAGCAGGGGTCACTATTCTTATATCAGATAAAACAGACATTAAACCAACGACAGTGAAAAAGAACAAACTTGCATTATGTAATAATAAAGAGTTCAATTGAATGAGAAGATTCAACTATTGTAAATATACAAACACCCAACATTGAAGAAACCAGACTCATAAAACAAGTACTTCTAGACCTACAAAAGACTGAGATAGCCACATAATAATAGTGGAAGACTTCAACACTCCATTGACAGCATTAGACAGATCATTGAGGCACAAAACTAACAAACAAATTTGACATTTGACCAATTGGGCCTAATAGATATCTACAGAATACTCCACCCACCAACCACAGAATATGCATTCTTTTTATCTGAATATGGAACACACTCTAAGGTCAATAGCATGCTTAGCTGTAAAGCAAGTCTCAATCAATTAAAAATAATTGAAATCATACCAACCATAATCTTGGATCATAGTGGAATGAAAATAGAAACCAATAGCGAGGTTTCTCAAAACCAAAAAATTACATGAAAATTAAATAACCCGCTCCTGAATGATTTCTGCTTAAATAAAATTAAGGTAGAAATTGTTTTAAAAAATCTTTGAAATAAATGAAAATAAAGACACAACATACCAAAATCTCTGGGATACAGCAAAAGTCATGTGAAAAGGAAAGTTTATCGCACTAAATGCTTACTTCAAATGTTAGAAAGATCTCAGAATAACAATATAACATCAAACCTATAGAAGCTATAATAAGAAGAAAAAATAACCCCAAAGGTAGCAGAAGAAAAGAAATAACTGAAATCAGAGCAGAACTCAGTGAAATTGAGATCCAAATAGCCACACAAAGAATCAACAAAAACAAAAGATAGTTTTTTCAAAAAAGTAAACAAGATGAATAGACTGCTAGCTCAATTTACAAGGAGAAAAAAAGAAAAAATCCAAATAAGTGCAATCAGAAAAGACAAAGGTGACATTACAAATGTCCTCACAGTAATGCAAACAATCCTTGGACTGTTATGTACACCTCTGCAGACACAAACTAGAAAATCTAGAGGAAATGGATAAATTCCTAGAAACACACAATCTCTCAAGATTGAATCAGCAAAAAATTGAAGTGCTGAACAGACTAATATCAAGTTTAAAATTTGAGTCAGTATTAAAAATAAACCTTCCAACTGAAAAAAGGTCCCAGATCAGATGGATTCACAGTGTAATTTTATGTATACAAAGAAGAGCTAGTACCAATTCTTCTGAAATCATTCCCAAAAATTTAAGAGGAGCTACTCCTTGCTAACTCATTCTACAAAGCCATAATCGCCCTGATAATACCTGGCAAAGACACAACTTCAAAAGAAAACTGCAGGGCAATATCCCTGATGAAAATAGACACAAGAATCCTCAACAAAATATTAGCAAACCAATTCCAGTAGGACATCAAAAGGTTAATTCAACACGATCACGTGGGATTCAATCCTGGAATGCAAAGTTAGTTCAACATATATAAATTAATAAATGGAATTCACCACCTAAAGACAATTAAAAACAATAACTGCATGATCATCTCAATAGATGTGGCAAAAGTTTTCAGTAAAATCCAACGTTACTTAATAATAAATACCATCAACAGTCTAGGCATTGAAGAAACATATCTCAAAATAATAAGAGCTATCTATGATAAACCCACAGCCAATATTACACTGAGTGAGTGCAAGCTAGAAATATTCCCCTTGAAAACTGGAGTATAATAAGGATGCCCATCCTTACCACTCCTATTCAATATAGTACTGGAAGCCTTTGCCAGAGCAATCAGGCAAGAGTAAGAAATGAAGGGCATTCAAATAAGAAGAGAAGCCATCAAACTACCTTTCTCTGCTGACCATATGATTCTATACGTAGAAAACACTAAATATACTGTAAAAAGGCTCTTGGTACTGATATAAGACTTCAGTAACGTTTTGGAATACAAAATCAATGTACAAAGATCAGTAGAATTTCTTTTTTTTTTTTTTTTTGAGATGGAGTCTTGCCCTGTCGCCCAGGCTGGAGTGCAGTGGTGCAATATCGGCTCACTGCAACCTCCACCTCCCGGGTTCACGCCATTCTCCTGCCTCAGTCTCTCGAGTAGCTGGGACTACAGGCACCCACCACCACGCCTGGCTAATTTTTTGTATTTTTAGTAGAGACGGAGTTTCACCTTGTTAGCCAGGCTGGTCTTGAAAGATCAGTATAATTTCTATACACCAATAATGTTCAAGTTGAGAGCCAAATTAAGAATGCAATCCCATTTACAATAGCCACACAAAAAGCAAAATACCTAGAAATACATCTAATGAAGGAAGTGAAGAATCTCTATACGGAGAATTACAAAACACTGCTGAGAGAAATCACAGATGATACAAACAAAGTTGAAACATCCCATGCTCATGCATTGGAGGAATCAATATTGCTAAAATGGCCACATTTCCCAAAAGATTCTACAGATTTAATACTACTCCTATAAAACTCTCAGTGTCATTTTTCATGGAATGAGAAAAAACGATTCTAAAATTCACATGGAACTAAAAAAGCCCTCAAATAGCCAAAGCAGTCTTAAACAAAAAGAGCTGGAGGCATCACATTGCCCAACTTAAAACTACTACAAGTATACCTTAACCAAAACAGCATGGTACTGGTACAAAAAACAGATACATATACCAGTGGAACTGAATAGAGAGCCAAGTAATAAAGCTTCACACTTTCAACCATCTGATCTTTGACAAAGATGAAAATAATAAGCAATGGAGAAAAGATTTTCTATTCAATAAATGGTGCTGTGATAACTGGATAGTCATCGGCAGAAGAATGAAGACCTCTACCTTTCATCATATATAAAAATTAACTCAATGTGGATTAAATATTTCAATGTAAGACTTCAAATTGTAAGATTCCTAGCAGAAATCTTACAAAACACCATTCTTGATTCCAGCCTTGTGAAGGAATTTATAAATAAGTCCCCAAAAGCTATTGCAATAAAAATAAAAATTGACAAGTGGGAGCTAATTGAACTAAAGAGTTTCTGCACAGCAAAAAGAAATTTTCAGCAAACAGACAAGCAACAGAGTGGGAGAAAATATTCATAAACTGTGAGTCTGACAAAGGTCTAATATCCAGAATCTATAAGGAATTTAAACAAATCAAAAAGCAAAATATTGGGCAAAGAAGATGAACAGACATTTCTCAAAAGACACACATGTGTTCAATAAACAGAAAAAAAGGTCAACATCACTATTTATCAGAGAAATGAAAATCAAAACCACAACAAGATACCATCTCACACCAGTCAGAATGGCTATTATTAAAAAGTCAAAAAACAACGAATACTGGCAAGGTTGCAGAGAAAAGACAATGCTTATGCACTATTGGTGGGAATGTAAAGTAGTTGGGTCACTGTGGAAAGCAGTTTGGGGATTTCTCAAATAACTTAAAACGGAACTACTACTCAACCTACCCTTCCCATTACTGGGAATATGTCCAAAAGAAAATAAATTGCTCTACCAAAAAGCCACATGCACTCATATGTTCATTGTAGCACTATTCAAAATAGCAAAAGATGGTCTCAACCTAAGTGCCCATCAATAGCTGATCAGATAAAGAAAATGTAATACATATCCACTAGAGAAGACTATGCAGCCACAGAAAGAACGAAATCTCATCCTTTGCTGGAATGGTGCAGCTGTAGGCCATTATCCTAAGCGAATTAATGCAGAAACTGAAAACCAAATACCACACATTACCACACATTCTTACCTATAAATGGGAGCTAAATATTGGTTACATATGGAAGTAAAGATGGCAGCAATAGACACTGGAGACTAGTAGATGAGGAAGGGAGTGAGGGGACAAGGGTTGAAAAACTACCAAGTACTATGCTCACTCACTACCTCGGTGATGGAATCAATCGTACCCCCAAGCTCAGCATCGCACATACCCATGTAACATACCTGCACATATGACCACTGAAGCAAAAACAGAAGTTGAAATTATTAGAAAACAAAAATAAAAATAAAATAAAATTCAAACTAATATCCTATGAAAGACAGAAAACATAAATGAAAATAAAAATAACAAGGAAGTTTATGTCATTCTTCAGTTTTCCAGTGAGTTCCCATATGTCTAAACTACAGGATATCACATATAGTTTTTATGAGTTACCTCCAGACCACTGCTCAATATTCACTACTTACCATGTGCTGTTTTGTACTTTATAGTCTAGCAACAATGAATTGCTTATACTTTGTTACATAATACAATATTTGTTATTTTAGCCTTTGTCATTGTTTTTGTGAGTACATATCTTTAAGATACTCATATATTCGTTTAGAAAAAATATTCAGACTTCATAATTGTGTTCAGATATTATCTCCTTCAAGAAACATTTTCTGATCTCTGCAGATGTTCACTCTTTCCTGAGGAACTAACTCACTTGGATGGACACTGTTGCACAAAGGAACGTCTCTCTTAGCATAAATATACCTTAACACAAGAATTGCAGCCTGGATATTGGAAATTGCTAAATAAATCCTAGACTTTCATATTTACTTTGAAAATGCTATTACAACATTTTTATTAAATTGTGATAATTATCTCATATTGTGAGAAGCATATAAATTCAGGACTAATTGTCTTTGGCAACGAATTTATGACTAAGTCCACAAAAGCAATTGTAAGAAAAATAAAAAATTGATAAGTGGGACCTAATTAAACTAAGGGGCTTCTGCCCACCAAAAGAAACTATCAACAGAGTAAACAGACAACCTACAGAATGGGAGAAAATATTCTGAAACTGTGCATTTGACAAAGGTCTAATATCCAAAATTTATAAGGAATTTAAACAAATTAAAAAGCAAAATACAAATAACCTCATTAAAAATTGGGCAAAGAGCATGAACAGGCACTCTCAAAAGAAGACATACATGTGGCCAACAAACATATGAAAAAAAGATAATCACCACTAATCGTTAGAGAAATGCAAATCGAAGGTAAAATGAGATACCATCTCACACCATCAGAATGGCTATTATTAAAAAGTTAAACAAACAAACAAACAAAAAACAGATGCTGGGGAGGTTGAGGAGAAAAGGGAATACTTATACACGGCTGGTGGGAATGAAAATTAGTTGAGCCACCATGGAAAGCAAAGTGGAGATTTCTCAAAGAACTTAAAAAAAAGTTGACCAAGGAATCCCATAATTGGGTATATACCCGAAGGAAAATAAATTGTTCTACCAAAGACACATGCACTCATATGTTCATTGCAGCACTATTCACAATAGCAAAGACATGTAATAAACCAAGATGCCAACAATAGTGGACTGGATAAATAAAAGATAATAAACAAACAATGGAATACTATGCAGCCATAAAAAGTATAAAATCATTTCATTTGCAGCACCATGGATGTAGCTGAATGCCGTTATTCTAAGGAAACTAATTCAGAAACTGAAAACCAAATAACACATGTTCTCAGTTTTATGGGAGAGCTAAACATTGAATAGACATGGACACAAGACTCGGAACAATAGATACTGGGAACTTCTTGCTGGAGGGGAGGAGTTGGAAGGCCACCTATGGGTATTATGCCCCCTACCTGGGTGACAGGATTATTCCTCCATCAAGCCTTAGAAAAATGCAATTTACCCATGTAACAAACCTGCACATGTACCTCTGGAATCTAAAATAAAAGTAGAACAAAAAAAAAATTCAGGTCTACAGGGTTTTATGGGGTCAAAGGGGTTGTAAACTGGAATACATTAATGTATTGTTGAGGTTTAAAGTTCCCTTCGTTCTATATAGGCCTGGAAATAGCTGACATTGTAAGCTTATTAAAATATGAAAATATTAAGTAAAATATTAACTGCTTAAGTTTGGAGTATGAATTATTATTTGACCTCTATAGCCCCAGGCAATGGAACATGCAGAAAATAATGTGGGTTATGAAAAGACACTTTATTAAACATTAATATAAAACAAAGTAATGGCTCAGTTTTTGCTGTGTTGTTTTATATTGTTTTATACTGGAAAACATTGGACATTTTTAAAAAATTAAGATTATATAATGTTTATATTCTGTAAAAGAAGCCAGAGCTTGTTATATTGAGAAGTGGTTTGAGAAAGGGAAAGCCATTGTAGGGAAATGAGGTATTGATCAGAAAGGTGGGATAAAGTTCAGGAGAAAATCTACTGACATGTGACAGACTGTGATTTTCTGAGTTATCTGCAACTATATCTCTTTGAAGGACTTTTGTCTGTTTCAAAGGGTCAGTTTCAAAGGGTAAAAACTACCTTATTCTCTGAGATAGTCACAAAATGTTTCACAGTTAAAATCCTTAGTTCATCTTTACCAAGTGATGTTTTCCTGACAGCACCTTGGACTTGATCTCTGAATCCTTGTGATGGTTAATTTTATATGTCAATTTTTCTGGTCTAAGAAGTGTCCAGATATTTGATAAGACACTCCTCCAGGTGCTTCTGTGAAGGTGTTTTTGGATGAGTTTAACATTCAAATAGATAGACTGAGTAAAGCAGATTGCTCTCATAAATGTAGGGGGTGTTCATTCAATCAGGTGAAGGCCTGAATACAATAAAAGGCTGACTCTTTCTCAAATAAGAGTGAACTCCTTCAACCTGATTTCCTTAGCAGTAGGACAAGGGCCTTTCTCTGCCTTTGGACCAGAACTAAACAATCAGCTCTACTGGGTTTCTATCTTGCTGACTACAGATCTTTGGACCTGTCAGCTTCCATAATCGTGTGAACCAATTCCTTATGGTAAACTTCTCTCTCTCTCTCTCTCTCCACACATATATATATATATATATATATACTCACACATATATATGTATATACACATATCTCTCTCTCTCTCTCTCTCTCTCTATTTATATATATATATATATATATATATATATATATAAAGAGAGCTCTCCTGGGTTTCTTGATTGCTAACTACAGATTTTTGGACCCCTCTCTCTGTCTCTCTTGGTGGGTAGATAGATGATAGACAGACAGATAGATAGAGATAGACCTTAGACAGATCTTTTCGAGAGTAGAGGAACCAGGATATTTTCATGATAAGACAGCATCCCTTCCGTACTCTTTTATTTTTTTTCCGCACATCTCTGACTCTGTATATAAAGAATGTGCAACCGAAATTAAAATACAACTCCAGTATTTTAAAAGATGTCATGTTTGCAGATGCTGCTAAACCACCCTAGATAGTAGAACCTAAATACTACCTTATCTTTGCCCCATTTAAGGACCAGAAGGGCACAAAGAGGTTTCATTTCACTCTGAACTTTTGGTGATAACTTATGGTATAGATGTATATCTGTGTAAATTTGTAGGCACAATTTTAACAAGCAGGAGAATCATTCTTAAATTTTCTCCATATAAGCACATAATATACTTAGCTCTCTTTTCCTTGGTTTTCCTTTTCGTTCATGAAGAACTTCATTATTCAAATTTAGACAGATGCATACAGCTGAATGACACTTTGGAGACTTGAACGTCTACCATTTTGCTTATTCTGGGATACTGATTATAAACCAGACATAACAGCTTAAGAAAATATCATAAATGCTCTGTCTCCATGCAACAGTATCATGAATATTGATGTTCAGTTTCTGTCAATCTTATGTCTCTTTATTCTTTAATTCAAATGATAGGCTAAGAAGATAGACCTGCTATGATATACATAGAATCAGACTGGAAGTTTGTGAGTAACACTCTCTTAGGCTTTATCTTGTTCAGAAATGTGAAGATCAAGTAATAGTTTATTTTTCTTATAGTAGCTATTCCCATTTTCATGAAGAGAAAACAGTCTCGTGGAGTTTACATGGTTTACCCAAAATCTAATTTGCTAGTTAGCAAGTAGCAGAATCAGGATATCAATCCACAACCTCCCTGTATAAAAATGAAGTGACCTATCCTTGTCTAATATTGTGTTAGTATTGTCTCAATAAATGGTAGATGAATAAATGATTAAATAAGGGAATGATTGATTCCTATATGCTAGTGGTTTAGGTCACAGACAGAAACAAATTAGAAAAGGCTTTTCCAAGAATTACAGAATTCCTGGCTGCTAAGCATCTATTTCACACAGCAGGGCAATGAGCGCAGGTGTACCAGCAAGTATACACTATCAAAAGATAACAGTTCCATGAATTGAGGTCAGCAGAGTCAGAGGGACATGACCAAAGAATTGACTGCCACTCAGTCTCAAAATAGTATAATGACACATATATTACATTTAAAATGATAACTTTTATAGAGTGAAATGTAGTCAAAATGAGTCAACTGTAGAAACTCATGTCTAAAATAAGAACAAATATTGAACAACATTTGTTTTACAAAAATATTATTTTTCTAAAGTCACTGGATTAAAAGTGTTTATGCTCAATGTTATATGGCAACAAAAAAATTCTAAATATGTGCATATTTTAGTATCAACTGATCAAATTGTACTGCTTGATTGACAAGAGGGAGTGGTTAGGACAAGTTGTCAAGGACATATTTTCAATAACTCAATCTTCTCCTAGCCACTATAATTACTGTATAAGAATATCACTTTTATCTCCAAGTATAAAAACTTATTGGGGAAATATTATTGCAGGATGATAGGTCCTTGGGTACCCTTGGCTGATCCAGCTCTCCCGTTCCTGCTTGTATTTCTCAGGATAAGTGTAAAATGTGCTGATAATACAAAATCCTGAGATAAAAAGGAACTGCATAGAACAGCCCTGACTTTGTCCCCATCACTCGTAGAACTGGATATCCTGCAACACTTGGACTCAGTGTGCCAACAATTTGCCTCTAGAGTATAAAACCAGAGCAGAGGGCTTTTGGGATCCCAAAGCTGTTGTGCAACATGGGGCATGTGTAGATGATAGTCCATCCACCCTGCATAGGTTTCTTGAGCACTGAAGGGCCAGTTTGCCACAGGTCATATGTTACTGTTGATTCTTAGTCTCTATCTACGAGTGATAAAGGTTCTTTATTACTTGTAGACTTGTGCAAGTTTTCTGTCTCATCAGACCTAAGAATGCAAATGGTGGAGATATGACTGCTACAGCAGCTGGGTCTGATTTGAGTTATTGCTATAGTCAAGAACCCTCACAAATAATTTTCCTACTTTAGAATTAGCACATATTCATCTGTGAATGTGGAATATTCTTGATGCAAGATCTATTGTTCAAGATCCAAAAAAAGAAAACCTACAAGAAATTGGCATTCCAAATGGTTCAAGAGGCTCAGAGGTTATGTCTTCAAGATTCTTAGTGCAGAGAATGATTATACAGTTAATTGGGCATGGTCAGTATAGAAAATGAAAAGTAACCAGAGGCTATACATAATGACAAAAGGTTGTTCCAAGAGAATTTAAAGGCCTAGGAGTTTGTGAACGGCCTGGAGCTCAGAATGTTAGAACTTAAGGGTTAGAATCATTACAAATTGGGATTTATTTCCAGTTTTAACCAGATAACTAATTCATCTGCGAAATTATTTCCTCGTATCTGTCAAATAAGGTGAGTTAGACTAAATGATTTCAAAGGTCTCTTCTAGCATAATATTCTATGATTGCAGGTCTTTACATTTAGGAATTCCCTTAGAGTTTAAGTTGGGTTTGATGTCACCAAAGTGGATCAAAGATAGTTTAGCTACACATTTACCTACTTAGGTGATCTTCATTAATTCCTGAAGTTATTTCTGGGATCATTTCCCTCAACTTTAATTATCTTATTTAGTATTTCTTGAAATACAAATGTGTCATCAGTAAATTCTTTCATCTTTTGCTTGTGTGATAATACCCTTCTTTGCCTTTATTTTTGAAGGTACACTTTTCTAGGATTGAAAACCTATGTCTGAAGTATTTCTGTATTTTTAAAGATGATGTTACATTGTCTTTTGGCTTTCATAGTTTCCATTGAAATTCTAGCTCTCCACTTCTTTTGCTCTTCCTTTTAAGGTAGTCTTTTTCTTTTGAATTATTTGAAGATTTTTACCTTTATGACTAGTTTTCAGCAGTTTGACCATGATAAACCTAAGTGTGGTTTTATTTGCAGCTATTTTGTTTGGAATTTGCTGTGTGTTATGAATTTTTAAGATGCAATATTTCATCATATTTGGAAAATTTTGTATGATTTTCTTTTCAAATATTGTTTATTTCCCATTTCCTCTCTCTCTTATATTCTTAAGATGAAAATTACGTATATTTTAACAATGTGATTGTGTTCTGTCTTGTATGTTATTTTTCTTCCCCCCATTCTTTATTTCTACACTTCTATTTTCCATTATTATTTTCCATATTTTATATTGACTTGTCATAATGTTTACTAATCTTCTCTTCTGTTTGTGTGGATTCTGTTGTTAAACTACAGATATTTGATTTTCAGTTCTAGAGAGTTCATTTGATTTTTAAATTTTTAATTTATAATTTTCATGAGTACATAGTAGGTATATATACTTATGGGGTACATGAGATGTTTTGATACAGGCATGCAATGTAAAATAAGCACATTATGGAAAATGGGGTATCCATCCCCTCAAGCATTTATCCTTTGAGATACAAACAATCCAATTACATGTTTTAAGTTATTTTAAAATGTATAACTAAGTTATTATTGACTATAATCAACCTGTTGTGCTATCAAATAGTAGGTCTTATTTAATCTTTCTATTTTTGTAGCCATTAATAATTCATACTTCTCCCACAGCCACCTAATACTGTCCACTTGATTTTTTAAAATTTCCAATTATTTGTAAGATTTTTCTTTTTAATAATTTGGTACCTTTTTATCGATATACATTAATGTTTTAGTCATAGTTATTTTAAGTACTTATCTACTAACATAAAATTGTAGATCATCTATACATCTGCAATTCTGCCTTTGTTTGCTAAAATAATGAAACGTTTATCTTTATGAAATTAAATTTTTTATGCATAAACCAGTGGCACTGAGAAAAGAAACACCTGAAAAGCAATTACATGGTGCTAAAATGTGCAGACATATCATTGATATTTGAGGTTGGTCTTAGTTTGCCATTTTAATTCAGAATTTGGGATTCTCCACATGCATTATATGTGTCATAGGCTTTGATGACAAACCACTTATGGGTGTGTTAGCTTGCTGCAGGTTAATGGCCTTCACCTTTTGGGATGCTATAGAATGCATGCCCAACAAAAAACAATTATTTCTGCTGCAGGACAAATAGCAAAGTGTCAACTGATGCTAGAGATCATTATTTTATCTGAGACTTTAATAGGAATATCAGATGTAGCTCTGAGTTTTTGAACTGCTTTTTAATTTAACTTGTTTTTTTTTATTTTCTATTTTTAAACTTTTATTTTAGTTTGGCAAACATGTGCAGATTTGTTACACAGGTAAATTCCATATTGCAGGGCTTTGGTATATAGATTATTTTATCACCCAGCTAATAAACATGAAATCTGATAGGTATTGTTGTAATCCTCACCCCCTACACACCTTCCACCCATAAGAAAACTCTGGTGTCTATTTGTATTAGTCTGTTTTCACACTGCTATAAAGAAATACCTGAGACTGAGTAATTTATAAAGAAAAGAGGTTTAATTGACTCAGTTTTACATGACTGGGGAGACCTCAGGAAGCTTTCAAACGTGGCAGAAGGCAAGAGGAAGTAAGAACCTTCTTCACATGGTGACAGGAGAGAGAATTGCAAGCAGGGGAAATGACAGATGCTTATAAAACCATCAGATCTCATGAGAACTCACTCTTGAGAACAGCATGGGGGAAACTACACCATAATCCAATCACCTTCCTCCCTCAACATGTGGGGATTACAGGTTCCTCCCTTGACACATGAGGATTACAATAAGAGATGAAATTTTGTTACCATGGAAGAGATCTGAGTTACCCCAAGTTACCAGCAGCCTATTCTCATGGGTCCACAGCAGCTTCACTCCTTGGCTCCTCAGAAGGAAGAATTCAACTGAGGGGCATGTAGCAGAAAAAGAGACCAAGGCAATTTCCAGAGCAAAAAATGGAAGTTTATATAAAAAGACCTCAGAACAGGAAAGAAAGGAAGATGCACTTGGAAAAGACCCAAATGGGCATGTGAAGGTTAAAGAAAGAAGGTCAAGTGCCCCCTTTAACTGGGATTCTAGGATTTTTACTCACCTTTCCCCATGATTCTTCTCTTAGGGTGGGTTTTCTTCATGCACAGAGCCCCCCTTACCCTTAGGAAGTGAGCATGCACAGTGTGTTTAGGGAGTTATAAACATGTCCATCTGAGGTTTTCTTCTGTTTTCTGGTAGAGTGTACCCAGAAGACCACACTTCATAATTTTTGTGTTTTAATATGCATGCCCAGGAAGTTGTTTCTCCCTGGGACCTGCCTTCAATTAAGAGTTTGATGTTAACAGGTGTGGACCATCAAGAAACTGCCTCTCCCTGGCATTGCTGAATTATCATGTTTAGAGAGGCAATGCGATAATTGCCGAACTATCACCTGACATTTCTAGCGGGTGGGGGAAGAGCCATCTCCTGCCCTACTCATGCCTAACTACTAGTGACAATTTGGGTGGGAACACAGAGCAAAACCATATTATTCCACCCCTATCTCCTCCAAAATCTCATGTCTTTTCACATTTTCAAACCAATCATGCCTTCCCAACAGTTCCCCAAAATCCTAACTCGTTTCAGCATTAACTCAAGTCCACAAGTCAAAGTCTCATCTGAGACAAGGCAAGTCCCTTCTGCCTATGAGCCTGTAAAATCAAAAGCAAGTTAGTTGCTTTCTAGATGCAACAGAGGTACAAGCATGAGGTAAATGCTCCAATTCCAAATAAAAAAACTTAGCCAAAACACAGGGGCTACAGCCCTATACGAGTCCAAAATCCAGAAGGTCAGTCAATAACTCTTAAAGCTTCAAAATGATATTTTTTGACTCCATTTCTCACATTCGGGGCATGCCAAACTAAGGGGTGGGCTCCCACAGACTTGGACAGCTCCTTCATAGGCTGGCATTGAGTGTCTGCACTTTTCTAGGTGGACAGTGCAAGCTGTCATTGAATCTACCATTCTGGGGTCTAGTGGATGGTGGCCCTCTTCTCACAGGTCTACTAGGCAGTGTCCCAGTTGCCACTCTGTGTGGGGAGTCCAACCCCACATTTCCCTTCTGCACTGCCTGAACAGAGGTTCTCCATGAGATCCCCGTCCCTGCAGCAAACTTCAGTCTGGACATCCAGGCATTTCCATACATCCTCTGAAATTTAGGTGGAGGCTCCCAAACCCCAATTTTTGACTTCTGTGTAGTTGCAGGCTCAACACCACATGGAAGCGGCCAAGGTGCGGGGCCTGCACCCTCTGAAGCAATGCCTCAAGCTGTACCTTGGCCCATTTTCATCATGGCTGGAGCTGGAGCAGCAGGGACACAGGTCACCAAGTCCCCAGGCTGCACACAGCAGGGGGCCCTGGGCCTGACCCTCAAGCCGTTTTTTCCCTCCTAGGCTTCAGGACCTGTGAAGGGAGGGGCTGCTGTTAAGATCTCTGACATACCTTGGAGACATTTTCTTCATTATCTTGGTGATTAACCTCTTTTCTTATGCAAATTTATGCAGTGGACTTAAATTTCTCTGCAGAAATTGGTGTTTTTCTTTTATACTGCATTGTCAGGCTGCAAATTTTCCAAACTTTTATGTTCTGCTTCCCTTTTAAATGTAAGGTATAATTTCAGATCATCTCTCAAGTTCAAAATTCCACATATTTATAGGGCAGGGGCAATATGTTGCCAGTCTCTTTGCTAAAGCATAGCAATAGTGGCCTTTGCTCCAGTTCTCGATAAGTTTCTCATCCCCATCTGAGACCACCTCAGCCTGAACTTTATTGTCCATATCACTATAAGTATTTTGGTCAAAACCATTCAACAAGTCTCTAAAAAATTCCAAACATCCCCACATCTTTGTCCTCTTCTGAGCCCTCCAAACTGTTTCAACTTCTGCTTGTTACCAAGTTCCAAAGTCACTTTCACATTTTTTTTGTATCTTTATAGCAATACCCCACTACCTAAGTAACAATTTACTGTATTAGTCCCTTTTCACACTGCTATAAAGAAATACCCAGGCCGGGCGCGGTGGCTCACGCCTGTAATCCCAGCACTTTGGAAGGCCGAGGCGGGCGGATCACAAGGTCAGGAGATCAAGACCACGGTGAAACCCCGTCTCTACTAAAAATACAAAAAATGAGCCGGGCGCGGTGGCGGGCGCCTGTAGTCCCAGCTACTCGGGAGGCTGAGGCAAGAGAATGGCGTGAACCCAGGAGGCGGAGCTTTCAGTGAGCCAGGATCGCGACACTGCACTCCAGCTTGGGCGACAGAGCAAGACTCTGTCTCAAAAAAAAGAAAAAAAAGAAATACCCATGTAGTGGCTCATGCCTGTAATCCCAGCACTTGGGGAGACCAAGGCAGGTGAATAACTTGAGGTCAGGAGTTTGAGACCAGCCTGCCAACATGGTGAAACCCCATCTCTACTAAAAATACCAAAAATTAGCTGGGTGTGGTAGTGAGTGCCTGTAATTCCAGCTACTTGGTAAGCTGAGGCAAGAGAATCACTTCAACCTGGGAGGTTGAGTTTGCAGTGAGCTGAGATTGCACCATTGCACTCCAGCCTGGGCAACAAGAGTGAAACAAGAAAGAGAGAAAGAGAGAAAGAGAGAGAGAGAGAGGGAAGGAAGGAAGGAAGGAAGGAAGGAAGGAAGGAAGGAAGGAAGGAAGGAAGGAAGNGGAAGGAAGGAAGGAAGGAAGGAAGGAAGGAAGGAAGGAAGGAAGGAAGGAAGGAAGGAAGGAAGGAAGGAAGGAAGGAAGGAAGGAGGGAAGGAAGGAAGGAAGGAAGGAAAGGAGGGAGGGAGGGAGGGAAGGAAGGGAAGGAAGGGAAGGAAAGGAAGGAAAGGAAGGAAGGGGAAGGAAGGCCCAAGACTGCATAATGTATAACAGAAAGAGTTTTTTTTTTTTTGAGACAGAGTCTGGCTCTGTGACCCAGGCTGGAGTGCAGTGGCCGGATCTCAGCTCACTGCTAGCTCCGCCTCCCGGGCCTACGCCATTCTCCTGCCTCAGCCTCCGGAGTAGCTGGGACTACAGGCGCCCGCCACGTCGCCTGGCTAGTTTTTTTGTATTTTTTTTAGTAGAGACAGGGTTTCAACATGTTAGCCAGGATGGTCTCGATCTCCTGACCTCGTGATCCGCCGGTCTCGGCCTCCCAAAGTGCTGGGATTACAGGCTTGAGCCACCGCGCCCGGCCACAGAAAGAGTTTTTATTTACTCACAGTTTCACATGGCTGAGGAAGTCTCAGGAAACTTTCAATCATGGCAGAAGGCAAGGGGAAGAAAGGACCTTCTTTACATGGCAGCAGGAGAGAGAAGTGTAAACAGGGGAAATGCCAGATATTTATAAAACCATCAGATCTTATGAAAACTTACCATCATGAGAAAAGCACAGGGGATACTACCACCATGATCCAATCACCTCCTTTCCTTGATATGTGGGGATTACAAGTCTCTCCCTCAACACATAGCGATTACAATTTGAGATAAGATTTGGGTGTGGACAGAGAGTCAAACCACATCACTATTGTTCTGTTCTTTGTATCCACATGTACTCACTGTTTAGCTTTTACTTACAAGTGAGATTATACATAACTTGGTTTTATGTTCCTGTATTGGTTTCCTTAAATAATGGCCTCCAGCTCCATCCATGTTGCTGCAAAGGACATAATCTCAATCTTTTTTATGGCTGTGTAGTATTCATGGTGTGTGATATGGTTTGGTTCTGTGTTCTCCACCCCTCCTAACACAGACCTAGAGGCCTAGGAGGAAAAAAACGTTTTTTGGGCCAGGCCCAGGGTCCCACTGCTTTGTGTTGCTTTGGGACATGGTATCCTGTGTCCCGGCCACTCCAGCTCCAGCCGTGGCTAAAAGAGGCCAAGGCACAGCTCAGACCATTGCTTCAGAGGGTGCAAGCCCCAATCCTTTTTGCTTCCATGTGTTGTTGAGCTTGTAGGTGTGCAAAAGGCAAGAGCTGAGATTTGGTTGCTTCCAGAAAGGTTTCAGAGGCTATATGGAAATGCCTGGATGTTCAGGCAGAAGTCTGCTTCAGGGACAGAGCCATTAATGAGAACCTCTATTAGGGCAGTGTGGAGGGAAAATGTGGGGCTGGAGCCCCCACACAGAGTCCCTACTGGGGCACTGCCTAGTGGAGTTGTGAGAAGAGGGCCACTATCCTCCAGACCCCAGAATGGTAGATCCACTGACAGCTTGCACGATGCACCTGCGAAAGCCACAGGCACTCAGTGCCAGCTTGTGAAGTCAGCCATGGGAGTTGTAACCTACAGAGCCAGAGATGCCCAAGGCCTTGGGAGCCCACCCCTTCCATCATTTCTTGCCTGAATGTGAGACATTGTCTCAAATGAGATTATTTTGGAACTTTAAGATTTAATGAGTGTCCTGCTGGGTTTCAGGCTTGCATGGGGCCTATAGCTCTTTTGTTTTGGCTGTTTTCTTTCTCTTGGAATGGGTCTATTTACACAATGCTTGTACCTACATTGTATCTAGGAAGTAGCTGACTTGTTTTGATTTTCTATGCTCATAGGCAGAAGCGACTTGCCCTGTCTCGGTTGAGACTTTGGGCTTTGCCTTTTGAGTTAATGCTGGAATAAGTGAAGAATTTGAGGGAGTATTGGGAATACATGTTTGTGTTTTAAAATGTGATAAGGACATGAGATTTGGGAAGAGCCGGGGTGGAATTATATGGTTTGGTTTTGTGTTCCCACCCAAATCTCCTGTCAAATTGTAATTCCCAATGTCGGGGGAGGAACCTGGTGGGAGGTTATTGGATCATGGGGACAGACTTCCCCCATGCTGTTCTTGTGATAGTGAGTTCTCAGCAGATCTGGTTGTTTAAAAGTGTGTAGCACTTCCCCTTTTGCTCTCTTTCTCCTGCTCTGCCATGTGAAGAAGGTATTTACTTCTTCTTTGCCCTTTAGTGATAATTGTATGTTTCCACAGGCCTCCCCAACCATGGTTCCTGTACAGCCTGCAAAACTGTGAGTCAATTAAACTCTTTTCTTCATAATTTACCCTGTTTCAGGTAGTTCTTTATAGTAGTGTAAAAACAGACTAATATAGTGTATATATACCACATTTACTTTATCTAGTCTACTACTGATGGACATCTAGGTTGATTCCACAACTTTGCTATAGTGAATGGTGCTGTGATGATTATACACATCCATGTGTCTTTATGGTAGAAAACTTTATATTTCTTTGGATATGTACTCAATAATGGGATTGCTGGGTCAAATGGTAGTTCTGTTTTTTAAGTTCTTTGAGAAATAATCAAACTCCTTTCCACAGTGGCTCAACTAATTTATATTCCCACTAGCAATGCATAAGTGTTCCCTTTTCTCCTCAACCTTGTCAGCATCTATTAATTTTTAAGTTTTTAATAATAGTAATTTTGACTGGTGTGAGATGTTATCTTATTGTGGTTTTGATTTACATTTATCTAATAGTTAGGAATTTTGGGTATTTTTTCATATGCTTTTTGGCCACTTGTATGTCTTATTCTTTTTAAAAAAATGTCTGTTCATGACCTTTGTCTAATTTTTAATAGGGTTGTTTGGTTTTTGCTTGTTAATTTGCATAGTTTATAGTTTGTCTAGTTTGTTGTACAGCTTGAAGTTTCTTACAGATCATGGTTATTAGACCTTTGTCAGATGCATAGTTTGCAAGTATTGTCTTCCATTCTGTAGGTGTTTTTTTTTACAGTGCTGACAGTTTCTTTTCTAGTACAGAATCTTTTTAGTTCAATTAGGTTCCATTTGCCAGTATTTGCTTTTGTTGCAATTGCGATTGACATCTTCATTATCAAATCTTGTTCAGGGCCTATGTCCATCATGGTATTTCCTAGGTTTTCATAGTTTTCGGCTTTACATTTAGTTCTTTCATTCATTTTGACTTGTTATTTTTACATGGTATAAATAAGGTGTCCAGTTTCAATATTCTACATTTGGCTATGCCAGCACAATTTATTGAATAGGGAATCCTTTCCCTCTTGCTTGTTTTTGTCAACAAATCAGAGATCAGATGGCTTCAGGTGTGTGACTTTACTTCTGGGCTCTTTGTTGTGTTTCAGTGGTCTATGTGTCTGTTTTATACCTGTACCATGCTGTTTTGGTTACTGCCATCTTTTAGTATATTTTAAAGTCAAGAAGAAGTGTTAGGCCTCTGACTGTTTTTTGTTGTTGTTATTGTTGTTTTTTGCTTGTTTGTTTGTTTTTGCTTAGTATTGCATTGGTTTTTCAGGCTCATTTTTTGTTTCACATAAATTTTAGAATAGATATATATTTAAATTCTGTGAACAATGTCATTGGAAATTTAATAGAAATAGCATTCGATCTGTAAATTGCTTTGGGCAGTATGGACAGCATACGAATATTGACTCTTCTTATCCATGGAATGCTTTTCCATTTGTTTGTGACATCTTTAATTTCTTTGAGCAGCGTTTTGTAATTCTCATAGTAAAGATTTTTCAGCTACCTTATCAGCTATATTCCTAGATTTTGTTATGGCTATGATGAGTGTAATTGCATTCTTGGTTTGGCACTTAGCTTGTATGTGGTTTGTGTATTAAAATGCTAGTAAATTTCTTTGCATTCATTTTGTATTCTGAAACTTTGCTCAAGTTGTTTATAAGATCTAGAACCTTTGGGGCAAAGACTATGATTTTTAGTGATAAAATCATATTATCTGCACTCCAAAATAGGTAGATTTTCTCTCTTCCTATTTGGCTGTCTTTTACTTCTTTCTCTTGCTTGATTGTTCTGGCTATGACTTTCAGTACTATGTTGAATAGGGGATCTTTAACTTCTTTCAGTTCTCTAAGGAAATGCTTTCCACTTTTAGCCTTTTGATATGTTCACTGTGGGATTATCATAGATGCCTGCTACTATTCAAGCTATGTTCCTTCAATGCCTAGTGTGTTGAGAGGTTTTAACATAACAGAATGTTGAATTTTAGTGAAAGCCTTTTTTGCATCTATTAAAATAATCATATGGTTTATGTTTTTAGTTGTTTTTACATTATGGATAACATTTACTGATTTGTGTAAATTGAACCAGTTTTGAATTCCAGGGATAGTGCCTACTTGATCACTGTGGATTAGCTTTTTTATGTGTTGTGGGATTCAGGTTGCTAGTATTTTGTTGAGTATTTTTGTATCTATGTTCATGAAATATATTATTCTTACGTTTTCTGTTTTGGTTGTGTCTCTGCTCAGTTTCTTATCAGAATTATGTTAGTCTCATATAGTGAGTTACGCAGGAGTTTCTACTCCTCAATATTTTGGAATAGTTTCAATAAGAATAACATAATTTCTTCTTTATACATCTGGTAGAATTTGGCAGGTAATAATCTGGTCCTAGACTTGTTTTGATTGGTAGGCTTTTATTAGTGATTTAATTTTGGAACTTGTTATTGGTCTGTTCAGGGTTTCATTTTTTTTCTGATTCAAACTTGGGAGGTTGTATGTTTGCAGGAATTTATCCGTTTTGTCTAGGTTTTCTAATTTGCATGCATAGAGGTGTTCATAATAGTCTCTGAAAGTTTTTTCTATTTTTGTTGTGTCGGTAATTTCTGTGGTCATTTCTGAGTGTGTTTACTTAGTTATTTTTTCTCTCTTTGTCTTCTGCTAGCTTTGGAGTTAGTTTGCCCTAGTTATTCTAGTTCTAAGTGTGATGTTAGATCTTTAATTTAAGATCTTTCTCATTTTTATGTGGACATATAGCACTATAAACTTTTCTTTTAACAGTGTTTTAGCTGTGTCCTAGAGATTCTGGTATGCTGTATCTTTGCTCTCATTCGATTCAATAATTTTCTTTATTTCTGTCTTAATCTCACTGTTGACCTAGAAGTCACTCAGGAGTAAGTTGTTTAATTTGCATGTAATCATGTGGTTTTGAGTATTCATCTTAGCATTGATTTCTATTTTTGTTGAACAGTATTGTGACAGTGTGGGTGGTATGATTTTGGTATTCTTGAATTTGCTGACAATTATTTCATGACCAATTGTGTGGTCAAATTTAGAGTATGTTCCATGTGCCAATGAAAAGAAAGTGTATTCTGCTGTTCTGTGGTGAGAGTTAAGTAGAGGTCTGTTGTGTCAATTTTGTCAAGTGTCAAGTTCAGTTTATCTTTGTTAATTTTCTGCCTGATAATCTGTCTAATATATCATAAGTGTGGTGTTGAAATATCCCATTTTATTGTATGGCTATGTAAGTCTCATCATAAGCCTCTAAGAACTTGTTTTATGAATCTGGGTGCTCCCATATTGTTTTGTCTTTTTAAATCAGTTTTAGTTTGAAGTCTGTCTTGTCTGACATTAGAATATCAACCCTTGCTTTTTTCTGTTTCCCGTTTGCTCGGTAGACTTTATTTCGTTTCTCTATTTAGAGAGTATATGTATCATTGAATGTGAGCTGGGTCAATTAAAGATGGCATACAGTTGGGTCTTGTTTCTTTACCCAACTTGAGACTCTGCGCCTTTTAACTGAGGTATATAGCCAGTTTACATTCAAGGCTAATATTTATATGTGTGGATTTGATCCTGTCATTGTTTTGTTAGCTAGTTATTATGCAGATTTGATTGTGCAGTTACTTTATAGTGGCAATGATGTATGTGCTTAAGTGTGTTTTTGCAGTTGCTGCTAACAGTCTTTTGTTTCTAGTTTAACCCTCCCTTAAGTCCTCTTGTAAGGCAGGTGTGAGTGGTAATTAATTCATTTAGTATTTGCTTGTTTGAAAATGATATTCTGGATCACTCCTGCTTGTGGGGCACAGAGAAGGCACCCAGGTTTATGCCGGCTAGCACCCCACCACAAGGCAACACCACTTCCAGTGCAACAGTGCACACAGTCTCCAGCAGGGGCCCTCCGCACCCCTTCACAAACTGCATTGCCTCCACCACTGTGGTGTGTGCCCTTAGGGAGGCAGGCACCCCCGCATCCACTACCACTCTGCTGAAGCTTCTGCACATTGGCCTCCTCAGTGCAGTGGACTCCAAACTTCAAAAAGTCAGAGAACAAAGTTGTGGCTCAATACAAGTCCCTCAGAGTTAGAGCACACTGTCCAGGAGTTGGGAGCTGAGCATTGGCCCCATATATTCTCCCAAAAACAAAGCCAGTTGGCTGAATCCAACTTATACTACAACTAAACACTCAAGATTATCAAATAAGATAAAAGAAAAAAACATCCAAAGGTCAGCAACCTCCAAGACTGAAGGGAGATAACCCTACAAAGATGAGAAAAATCAACATGAGAACCTTGAAAACTCAAAAAAACGAAAGCACTCTTTTTCCTCCAAACAACCACAGGACATCTCCAGTAAGGGTTTTGAACCAGGCTGAGGATGAGATGGCTGAAATGACAGAAATTAAATTTAGAATATGGATATGATTGAAGTTCATTGAGCTACAGGAGTACATTGAAACCCAATGCAAAGAAGCTAACAATAATTTAAATACAATGCAGGAGCTGACAGAAAACATGGCCAGTATAAAAAGAATGTAATGTCCTGATAGAGCTGAAAAACACTCTGTGAGAATTTCATAATACAATCACAAGTATTGATAGAAAAATAGACTGTGAGGAAATAAATCTCAGAGCTTGAAGACTGGCTTTCTGAAATAACACAATCAAACAAGAATGGAACAAAATAATGAAAAGGAATAAACAAAAACTCTGAGAAATATGAGATTCTGTGGAGATACCAAATCTATGACTGATTGGTGTCCCCTGAAAGAGACAGGGAGAGTGAGTCCACTTCGAAAATATATTGTCCATGAGAACTTCCTTAACCTAGCTACAGAGGCCAACATCCAAATACAGGAAGTGCAGAGAAACTAAGATATGTCACAAGAAAATTATCTCCAAGACACATAATCATCAGATTCTAGAAGATCAAAATAAAAGAACAAATGTTAAAGGCAGCTAGAGAGAAAAGGTCAAGTCACCTACAAAAAGAAGTCCATCACACTGACTCTTAAAGAAAAGAAATTCCAACACATAATTTTATATCCAACCAAACTAAGCTTCATAATCAAAGGAGAAGTAAGATCCTCTTCAGAGAAACAAATGCTGAGGCAATTTGTTACCACCAGACCTGCCTTATAAGATCTCCTAAAAGAAGCACTGTATAAGAAAAGAAAAAACCATTACCAGCCACTACTAAAACACACTGAAGTACACAAACCAGTGACATACACTGTAAAGCAACCACATAAAGAAGTCTGCAAAATAACCAGAAAACATCATGATAACAGGATCAAATCCACACACATAAATACTAATTGTAAATGTAAATGTGCTAAATTCTCCAATTAAAAGACACAGAGTGACAAGCAAGCTAGGTAAAGAACCAAAACTTATTACTATGCTGTCTTCAAGAAACCTATCTCACAAGTAATAACATAGGCTTAAAATAAAGGGTTAAAAAAATCTACCAAGTAAATAAAAAAGCAGAAAACACTAAAAGTTGCAATCTTTATTACCGATAAAACAGACTTTAAATAAACAAAGATAAAAAAAGAAGGTCATTGCACAATGGTAAAAGTTAGAAGATTTAACTAAATCTATATGCACCCAACACAGGAGAGTGCAGCAGTGAGACTCATAAAGAAAGTTCTTAGAAACCTTCAAAGAGACTGACTTACACAGAATAATAGTGTGAGACATTAACACCTCATTGACAATATTAGACAGATAATCAAGACAGAAAATTAACAAAGATATTCAGGACCTGAACTCAGCACTGAGTCAGAAAGACCTGGTAGATATCTACAGAACTTTGTACCGAAAAACTGCAGAATATACATTCTTCTCATCACCACATGGTGCATACTCTAAAATTGATTACATAATCAGAAGTAAAACTCTCTTTAGCAAATGCAAAAGAACTGAAATCATTATAAACAAGCTCTCAGACCACAGTGCAATTAAATTAAAATCATGACTAAGAAATTCACTAAAAAAGCATATAATTACATGGAAACTGAATAATCTCCTCCTGAATTACTTTTGGGTAATTATGTGGTTTGGCTCTGTGTTCCCACCCAAATCTCATATAAAACTGTAATTCCTAATGATAGAGAAGGTGAGATGTGACTGAATCATGGGGATGAACTTACCACTTGCTGTTCTAATAATAGAGTTTGGCAAAGTCCAGTTGTTTAAAAGTGTGTGGCACCTCCCACTTCACTCTCTTTCTTCCTCTTGCTCGAGCCATGTAGGATGTGCCAGCTTCCCCTTTGCCTTCTGCCATGATTGTAAGTTTCTTGAGGCCTTGCCAGCCATGCTTTCTGTACAGCCACCAGAACCATGAGGCAATTAAACCTTTTTTCTTTATAAATTACCCAGTCTCAGCTAGTTCTTTATAGCATTAGTGAATACACTAATACAGGTAAATAATGAAATTCAGGCAGAAATCAAGAAATTATTTGAAACTAGTGAGAACAAAGATACAATGTACCAGAATCTCTGGGACACAGTTAGGGCAGCGTTAAGAGGGAAATTTATAGCACAAAATGCCCACATGCAAAAGTTAGAAATCTCTCAAGTCAACAACCTAACATTACAATTAGAAGAACTGAAGAATAAAGAGCAAAGAAATCCCAAAGATCGCAAAAAACAAGAAATATCCAAAATCAGAGCTGAACTGAAGAAGATTGAGACACAAAAATTCATTCAAAACATCGACAAACCTAGGAGCTGCTTTGAAAATGTTAATAAAATAGACTACTAGCTATACTAATAAATAAAGAAAGAATATTCAAATAAACATAATCAGAAGTGACAAGGAGGATATTACCACTAACACTACATAAATACAAACAACCATCAGAAAATATTGGGAACAGGTTTATGAAGATAAACAACAAAATCCAGGAGAAATGGAGAAATTCCTGGAAACATACTCCCTGCCAAGACTAAAACAGGAATAATTTGAATCCCTGAACAGAATAATAATGAGCTCTGAAATTGAGGTAGTAATAAATAGCCTATCAACCAAAAAAATCTCAGGACCAGACATATTCACTGCTGAATTCTACCACATTTACATAAAAGAGCTAGTACCATTCCTACCAAAAATATTCCTAAAATTAAGGAGGAGAGACTCCTCTTTAATTCACTTTAATTCATTCTATGAGGCCAGCATCATTGTGATAGTGAAAACTGGCAGAGATACAAAAAAACCAGAAAACTTTAGGCTAATATTCTTGATAAACGTTGAAGCAAAAATTCTCAACAAACTACTGGCAAACTGAATCCAGCAGCACATCAAAAAGCTTATTAACCACGAACAAGTAGGCTTTATTTCTGAAATGCAAAGTTGGTTCAACATGTGCAAATCAATAAATGCGATTCATTACATAAACGGAAATAAAGACAAAAACATATGATTATGTTAATAGAGGCAGAAAGGACTTTTCATAAAATTCAACGTTCCTTCATGTTAAAATCTCTCAATAATCTAGACACTGAAGGAACATACCTAAAAATGATAAGAGCTATATATGAAAAACCCACAGCCAACATCATACTGAGTGGGCAAAGGCTGGAAGCACTCCCCTGAAAAACCATCACAAAACAAGGATACTCTCTCTCTCCACCTCTATTTGACCGAGTATTGGAATTCCTGGTCAGGGAAATAAGGCAAGAGAAAGAAACAGAGGGCATCCAAGTAGAAAGAGAAAACTATCCCTATTTGCAGACAACATGATCTTATATCTAAAAAATTCAATAGTGTCAGCCCAAAATGTCCTTAAGCTGATAAACAGCTTTGCCAAAGATTCAGGATACAAAATCAATGCCCAAACATCGCTAGCATTTCCATACAGCAACAACAGTCAAGCTGAGAGACAAATAGGAACACACTCCCATTCATAATTGCCACAAAAAGAATAAAATACCTTTGAATACAGCTAACTATGGAGGTGAAATATCTCTACAAGTAGAACTACAAAACACTGCTCAACGAAATTAGACATGACACTAACAAATGGAAAAGGATTTCATGCTCATGGGAGAAAGAATCGACATCATCAAAATGGCCATATTTCCCAAAGCAAATTATAGATTCAATATTATTCCTATTGAACTACTATTGAGATTCTTCAAAGAACTAGAAAGAAAACTATTTTAAAATTCATATGGAACAAAAAACGTCCAAATAGCCAAGGCAGTTATAAGCAAATGAAACAAAGCTGGAGACATGATGCTACCAGACTTCATACTACAATACAGTGCTACATTAACTAAAACAGCATAGTACTGGCAATAAAAAGAGACACATAGACCAATAAAACAGAATAGAGATTCTAGAAATAAGGCTGCATGCTTACAACTATCTGATTTTGACAAACCTTACGGAAAAAAAAAGCAATGGGTAAGGATTTCCTATTCAATTTTATGGTGCTGGGATCACTGGCTAGTCATAAGCAGAAGATTGAAACTGGAATCCTTCCTTATATCATATGCAAAAATCAACTCAAGATGGATTAAAGACTTAAATGTAATACCAAAAACTATAGACACGCTAAGAGACAACCTAGGCAAAACCATTCAGGACATAGGCATGGGCAAATATTTAACAATGGAGATGCCAAAAGCAATTTCAACAAAAGTTAAAAAAAAAAAAAAGACAAATGAGATCTAATTAGACTAAAGAGCTTCTGCATGGCAGAAGAAACTGTCAACAGAGTAAACAGACAACCTACAGAATGGGAGAACATTTCTGTAAACTGCATTCAACATAGGTCTAAAGTCTAGCATCTGTAAATAATTTTTAAAAATTTACAAGATAAAAACAAACAGCCCCATTAAAAAGTGTGCAAAGTACTTGAACAGGAACTTTTCAAAAGAAGACATACATGGGCCAGCAATTATAATTAAAAAAGAAAACATTAATGATTATTAGAAATACAAATCAAATCCATAGTGAGATAACATCTCACACCAGTCACAATGGCTATTACTAAAAAACCAAAATATAACAGAGCTGGCAAGGTTGTGAGAAAAAGAAATGCTTATACAATGTTGGTGAAAGTGTAAATTCATAAATAAACTTCCTACCCCTATCTCTTTCTCTACCTTCTATTTAAGACTAGTAACTCTTAGAGTTGCTCTTTTGAGGCTATTTTCTAGATCCTACAGGCATGCTTCATTTTTATTAAATTCTTTTATCTTTTTCCTTTCCTATGTATTTTCAAATACCCTGTCTTTAAGCTCACTAATTATTTCTTCTGCTTGAAAAATTCTGCTATTAAATAACTCCGACGCATTCTCCCATATGTCAATTGCAATTTTCGCTTCCAGAATTTCTGCTTGACACTTTTAAATTATTTTAATCTTTGTTAAATTTATCTGATGGAATTCTAAATTCCTTCTATGCGTTATCTTGAATTTCTTTGACTTTTCTCACCACAGTTATTTTGAATTCTCTCTCTGAAAGGTCACATAATCTCTGTTTCTCCAGGATTGGCCCCTGGTGCTTTATTTAGTTCATTTCGTGCAGTCATATTTTTCTGCATTGTGTTGATGCTAGCAGATGTTCTTTAGTGTCCAGGTATTAAGGAGTTAGGTATTTACTGCAGTCTTCACTGTCTGGACTTATTTGTAGCCATCCTTCTTTGGAAGGCTTTCAAAGTATTTGAAAGAACTTAGATGTCGTGATTTAAGCTGTTTCTGCTTTGGGAGGAACCCCAGCTCCAGAAACACTGTGGCTCTTGCAGATTCATAGAGGAACTGTCTTGATGATCTTGGACAAGATCCAGAAGAATTCTCTGGATTACCAGGCAAAGATTCATTTTCTTTTCTCTTACTTTCTCCCAAACATACAGACTCTCTCACTCTTTGTTCAGAGCCATCTAAAACTGGGGGTAGAGTGACACATGCACTCTTGTGGCCACCACCACTATTGCTGTGCTAGGTCAGACCTGAAGCCAGCACAGCACTGGGCCTTATCCAAGGCCTGCTGTTGCCACTGACTTGCTACTGTCTATGTTCACTCAAGGCCCTGTGGCTCTACAATAAGCAGGTGGAAAAGCCTGCCAGGCCTATATTCTACCGTTCAGGGCAGCGAGGTCCTCCAGTACTTGGATGGGTCCACAAGTACCATCTTGGAGTCGGGGACTAGAGTGAAAACCCTTAGAAATCTACCTGGTATTCTATGGTATTGCAGCCGAGCTGACATTCAAAACACAAGACACAGTCTTTTCCACATTTCCCTCCTCTTTCCAAAGGCAGAGGAGTTTCACCCTGTAGCCACTGTCAACACTGGCCACAATGAATACTGTCAGGTTGCCGCCAATCTTTCCTTAAGGCCCAAGGGCTCTTCAGTCAGTCAGCTTGTGGTGAATGCTGCCTGGTTTCAGACTCAACTTTCAGGGCATTGGGCTCCCCTCTGGCACAGGGCAGGTCCAGAAATGGTGTCCAAGAGCCAAATCCTGAAATAAAGGACCCCAAGAGCCGGCATGGTACTCTACCCGCTTGTGGCAGTGTTGGTACCTGAGGTGCAACATAAAGTCCCATTTACTTTTTCCTCTGCTTTTCTCAAGCAGAAGGACTCTCATCCAGTAGCCACCATAGTTGGGAATTTGCTGAGTCTAACCTGAGTTCAGATAGTCTGAGAGTCTCACTCAAAGCCCTCAAGGTAGCATCTCAATATTGTTGCTGTCTATATAGGGCCCAACATCATAGTATCAAACACATTTGCCCTGAGGTATGAATAAAAATAATAATATTCTAAAACTAAAGAAAATACAGGATCTCTGTAAACCTATCAAAGATCTACAGCAACCATGCAATTTTTCTATTTAAAAAATCACAAAATAGATAAGAGTAAGATAACAGAATAGAAGGCTTCATTCATTATCCCCCACACAAGAACACAAATTTAACAAATAATTACACAAAAAACACCATCATAAGAACTGAAAAATTAGGTGAGTACTCACAGTATCTGGTTTTAACTTCTTATCAATAAAAGAGGCACTGAAGAGGTAGGAAACACAGTCTTGAATTATCACACCACCCTTTCCACATCCCCCAGCAGTAGCTGTATGGTGCAAAGAGTGTTTCTGTGTGCCAGGAAAAGAAAAACTGCAGAAATTGAACTCAGCACTCCCCTGTTATAGCAGAAAACAAAACCAGAAGAAAATTAGCTAATGCTCATCTATGGAGTGAACATTTAAACCAGTCATAGCCAGAGAGGTATAGCCAATCCCAGAAGCCCAAACTTTGGTTCCCACAAGCCTTGTCACAGTAGGCTAAAACACTCTGGGACCCTAAATGAAGCTGAAAGGCAATCTACGCCACAAGGACTGAAACACCTAGGTAAATTCTAGTGCTGAATTGGGCCAAGAGCCATTGGAATAGGAAAGCACATGACCTACCATGATACCAGCTGAAGCAGATAAGGGAGTGCTGGCATCACCCCTCCCCTAACTCCAGGCTACACAGCTTGCAGCTCCAAAGGAGACAGATTTCCCTTTGTTTTAGGAGAGGACAGAAAAGAGTGGGAAGGACTTTCCTTGCATCTTGGATAAGAGCTGAACCCAGCAAGATAGGGCACCGGTCAGCTTTGTGAGGCCTCTTTTCCAGGCCCTAGCTCTTGAGTGACACTTCTAAACACACTCTATGCCAGAAGGGAATGCACTGCCTTGAAGGGAAGGAACCAGTCCTGACAGCATCTGTCACCTACTAACTGTAGAGTCATTGCACCCTGAGTAACCAGCAGCAATTCCCATGAAATATATCTAGAGATTTGGATGAGACTCAGACTTCCTGGCTTAATTTGAGACTCAGTACCTTCCCAGCTGTGGTGGCTATTATGTGAGAGTCCTTCAGGACTTTGTTCTAGGCAAAAGTTTATTGAGCACAGAAAACAGAAGTAGACATGAACAAATGGGATCACATCAAGCTAAACAGCTTGTGTATAGCAAAGGAAACAATCAACAAGTGAAGAGTCAACCCACAGAATGGAAGAAAATATTTCTGAACTATCTATCTGACAATGTTTGGTTAGCAACCAAAACATATAAGGAGCTCAAACAACTTTATAGGAATAAAACCAATAATACAATAAAAAATGAGCAGAGGATTGAATAGGAATTTCTCAGAAGAAGACATATGAATGGTAAATAGGCATATGGAAAGGTGCTCAGCATCATTGATCATCAGAGAAATGTAAATCAAAACTACAATAAAATATCATCTCACCTCAGTTAAAATGGCTTATATCCAAAGATAGGCAATAACAAATTCTGGCAAGAATGTGGAGAAAAGAGAAACATTGTACACTGTTAGATGGAATGGAAATTAGTACAACCACTTTTGACTTTCTTCACAAAAATGAAAAGAGAGCTAGTATATACTCCAACAATTCCAGTGCTGGGTATATACTCAAAAGAAGTCAGTATATAAAAGAGATGTCTGCATTCCCATGTTTGTTGCAAATAGTCAGGATTTGGAAGCGACCTAAGTGTTTTTCAGCAGTTGAATTGATAAAGAAAATGTGGTACAGGTAAGCAATGGAGTACTATTTAGCCTTAAAAAGGAATGAGATTCTGTCATTTGCAACAACATGGATGGAACTGGAGATCATCATGTTTAAGCACAATAAGCGAGGCAGAGAAAGACAAACATTGCATATTGTCACTTATTTGTGGGATCTAAAAGTCAAAGCAATTGAATTTATGAACATAGAGTGTAGGAGGAAGGTTACCAAAGGCTGGGAATGGAAGCGAGGAAGGTGGTGGTAGAAAACTGAGGATGGTTAATAGGTACAAAAAAAATAGAATGAATAAAAGAGGCCTCGTATTTAGTAGCAAAACAGCGTAACTACCAACAATAATTTAATTATAATTTTTAAAAAATAAATAATAAATAGATGACTAAAAGACTATAATTGGATTGCTGGTAATACAAAAGATAAATGCTTGGAAAGATGGATACCTCATCTTCCATGATGCAATTAGTACACCTTGCATGGCTATATCAAAACATCTCACCTATCCCATAAATATATATACCTGCTATGTACCCACAAAAATTTAAAATAAAAGAATGTTTTACAAAAAGGACAAGGCAAGAGTGTCAGCTCTCACTACTGGTTCTGAACATTGTATGGGAAGTCCTAGATTGCACAATAAGAAAAGAAAAAAAAAAGTCTACACATTGAATAGGAAGAAATAAACTGTCTTTATTCACAGAGGACATGTTCATCTATGTAGAATATCTCAAACAACTCCCAAAATAAACCCTTCTAGAACTAATAAGAAGCTACAGTCAGGTTGCAGGATATAAAGTTAATATATGAAAGTCAACTGCTTTCTATATACCAGCATTGAGCAAGTGAAATTTGAAATTTTAAAAATTATATTAGGAATATATAACTACAAATTATATCATACATAAATTATATTACACATAATTATTACATTAGGAATAAAAAATAAAACAGGTGTAAATTTTTTAAAAAATACCGGATGTATATGCAAAGTTAATTATAAACCTCGAATGAAACAAATAAACCTAAATAGATATTTTATGTTCATATATAGAAAGAGTCAATATTGTCAAAATGTCAGTTCTTCTCAGATTGATAGATTCAGAGAAATACCAACAAAAATCTCAGAACATTAATTTGTGGACATCAATAAATTGATTATTAAATTTGTATGCAGAGGTAAAAGACATAGAATAGACAACAGTATTACTGAATGAAAATCACAATGTTGGAGGACTGGTGCTACCCTTCTTCAAAACTTACTAAACAGTTACAGTACTCAAGACAGTGTGATATTGGCAAGAAGAATAAACAGATAAGTCTGGCACTGTCATGGCAGTGCATGTCTGTAGTCCCAGGTATTTGAGAAGCTCAGTGGGGAGTATTTCTTGAGCCCAGAAGTTTAAGTCCAGCCTGGGCAACATAGGAAGCTCTCATCTCAGTAACACAGATAGACAAATAGATTGATGAAAAAGAATACAGAGACCAGAAACAGACCAAGATAAATATAGTTGACTGATCTTTGACAAAGGAACAAGGTCAATACAATGGAGCAAACATAGTCTTTCAATTAATGGTGCTGAAATAACTGGGCATCCATGTGCACAAAATAAATCCACAGACAGATCTTAAAACCTTCATAAAAATGAGCTCAGAATGAATCACAGATCGGAATGTATAATGGAAAAATATATAACTAATAGTAGGTAAGAGAACATCTGAATGACTTTGGCTTTGGTGATGACAATTTAGATGCAACACCAAAGGCACACTCCATGAAAAAAGGGATGAGGTGGATTTCATTCAAATTAAAATTTTCTCCTCTATGAAAAACACAGTCAGGGTAATAAAATGATAAGCCAAAGACTAGAAGAAATATTTTTGAACATTATCTGATAATGTACTGCTATCTAAAATATACTAAGAACTATTAAAACTCAATAATAAGAAAACAAAAAACCTGATTATTATTAATATTATTATTATTTTGAGACGGAGTCTTGCTCTGTCGCCAGGCTGGAGTGCAGTGTGCGAGCTCAGCTCGCTGCAACCTCTGCCTCCCAGGTTCAAGCAATTCTCCTACCTCAGCCACCCGAGTAGCTGGGAATACAGGAGAGAGCACCACCACACCCAGCTAATTTTTGTACTTTTAGTAGAGATGGGGTTTCACCATGTTGGCCAGAATGATCTTGATTTCTTGACCTCATGATCCGCCCACCTCGGCCTCCCAAAGTGCTGGGATTACAGGCATGAGCCACCGCACCCAGTCAAAAACCTGATTTTGAAATGAGACAAAAACCTTAACTGACACCTCACCAAAGAAATATACAGATGGCAAATAAGCATACAAAAATATTCCCAGAATCAGATTTCACATGAGAAATCCAAATTAAAGCAAGAATGAGATATCACTATACATCTATTAGGATTGCCAAACTCCAGAGCACTGACACCAAATGTCAGCCAGAATGTGGAAGCAACAAGAACTCTCACTTAGTGCTGGTGGAAAGCAAAACGTTATAGTCACTTTGGAAGACAGTTGTTTCATACAAAACTAAATCTACCTTTAGCATATAATGTCATATTTCTTGATGTTTACTCAAAAGAGTTAAAAACTTATGTCCACACACAAACCTGCACATGTATGGTTATAGCAGCTTTTTTCATAATTGCCAATGTTTGGAAGCAAGCAAGAGTCTTTGAGTAGGCTAATAGATAAACTCTTGTATATACAGATACCAGAATATTTTGCAAGACTAAAAAGAAATGAGCTATGAATCCATGTAAAGTCATGAAGGACACTTAACTGCATATTACTAAGTAAAAGGAGCCATTCAGAAAATGCTACACATTGTACAATTCCAAATATATAACATTCTGGAAAAGGCAAAACTATGGATACAGTAATACGATCAGTGATTTATAGGAGTTGAGGTCAGGTAGATATAAATAGGTGGAGTACAACAGGATTTTTAGTGAATCTACTTTGTACAATACTATAATGGTGGATACATATAAATTTGCCAAACCCATAGAATGTAAAACACTCAAGTGAATCCTAATGTATATTATGGATTCTGTGTCACAAAGAGTTGTTAATTTAAGTTCATCAGTTGTGACAAATTTACCATTCTGGTCATGAGATGTTCAAAATTCGGGAGTCAATGCATCTGTGAGGGCTGAAGGCGTATGGCAAATATCTTTACTTTCTGCTCATTTTTTTCTGTGAGTCTGAAGCTTCTCTAAAATTGTATATTTTTAAATGATAGCAAACTGAAGAGAACAGAATATTTAAAAAATTATACACCATGACCAAGTAGGATTTATTCCTGGAAAGAAAGGATAGTTCAATGTATAAAAATCAATCAGCATAATACATCACATTAACAGAATAAAAAGGAAATAAGCACATGATCATCTCAATTGATGCAGAAAAATATTTGACAAAATTCAACAGCCTCCAAGATAAAAACACTCAACAAACTAAAAATTGAAATTTCTCAATGGTAAAAGGCTGAAAACTTTTCTTCTAAGTCATGGAACAGGGCAATGATGCCCTCTTTTGCCACTTCTACTTAACATGATACTAAAAGTCCTAACAAGAGCAATTAAAAAGGAAACAAAAGTCTCCAAATAGAAAAGGAAGAAGTAAACTGATCTTTGTTTGCAAATAACATAGTCTTATATTTAGTAAGCCCTAAACATTACACACACACACACACATACACGCACACATCAACTCACATTCACAATTAGAACTAATAAGAAGATTCAGCAAAGTTGTAAGGTGTAAAATCCACACTCAAAAATCACTTTTACTTCTGTCCACTAACAATGAAATCTGAAAAGAGAATTCAGAAAACAAGTCCATTTTCAATAGTCTCAAAAAGAGTAAAACACAGAAATGCACTTAACGAAGGAGGCAAAATATTTGTACACTAAAAATGACAAAATACTGCTGAAATAATTTAAGGAAGATACAAATAAATTAAAATATATAGTGTAATATTGGAGTGAAAGACTTAATAATCTCAAAATGTCAATATTACCCAAAGGGATCTACAGAGTCAATGCAAATACTATGGAAACATCCCAAAGATGTTTTTTTGCAGAAATATCAAAATCCATCCTAAATTTTATTTGGAAGCACAAGAGAAATCAAGTTGCCAAAACTATCTTGAGAAATAAGAATAAAGGTAGAAGACTCACATTTGTTGATTTCAAAACTTACCAAAAACTATGGTACTCAAAACAATTTGCTACTAACATAAAGACACACGGGCCGGGCGCGGTGGCTCAAGCCTGTAATCCCAGCACTTTGGGAGGCCGAGACGGGCGGATCATGAGGTCAGGAGATCGAGACCATCCTGGTTAACACGGTGAAACCCCGTCTCTACTAAAAAATACAAAAAAAACCTAGCCGGGCGAGGTGGCAGGCGCCTGTGGTCCCAGCTACTCGGGAGGCTGAGGCAGGAGAATGGCGTAAACCCGGCAGGCGGAGCTTGCAGTGAGCTGAGATCCGGCCATTGCACTCCAGCCTGGGTGACAGAGCGAGACTCCGCCTCAAAAAAAAAAAAAAAAAAAAAGACACACATGAAGTAATGGAACAGAACAGAGATCACAGAAATAAACCTGTGAGTACATGGTCAATTGATTTTCATCAAGGGTGCCCAGACTATTCAATGATGAATAATTAGTCTTTTCCATAAATGGTGCTGGGAAATCTGGATCTCCACATGCTAAAGAATAAAGCTGGACCCTTTACACTATATACAAAAATTAACTCAAAAGGGATCAAGAAACTAAAATTAAGGGGTAAGATTATAATACTCTTAGGGGAAACATTTAAGAAAAGCTTCATGATTTGGGATTTGGCAGTGATTTCCTGGATATGATAACAAAATTACAGGTAACAAAAGAAAAGATAGGTAAAGTGGACTTCATTTAAATTAAAAGCTTTTGTGCATTAAGGGACACTATTAAAAGAGTGAAAAAGCAACACATAGGAACAAAGAAAATTTTGCAAGTCATATATCTAATAAGAGATTGGTATCCAGAATATATAAAGAACTTCTACAACTTAACAACAGAAAACAAACCAACAAATTAAAAACCGGGCAGAGGATTTGAGTAGAGGTTTCTTCAAAGAAGATATAAGCACATGACATGACACTCAACATCACTAATCATAAATGCAAATCAAAGTCACAATGAAAGGTCCTTCATAAACATTAGGATGGCTACTATATAAACAAAAGCAAGAAAAAAGAAAATAACATGTGTTGAGGAAGATATAGAGATATTGGAAACCCTGTGTACTGTTTATGGAAATATAAAATGGTATAGCTGCTGTGGAAAGCACTATGAAGTTCCTGAAAAAACTAAAAATAGAATAACTGTATTATCCAGCAATTCCAATTCTGGGTATATACCCGAAGAAATTAAAAGCAGGATCTTGAAGATATATTTGTACATCCATGTTCAAAGCAGCATTATTTATAATACTAAAACATGAAAACAATACAAGAGTTTATCAACAGAAGAATGGATAAGCCAAACATGGTATACACATACAGTGGAATGTTATTCAGCCTTCCCTTCGTGAAAGAAAGAAAATTGTGACACATGCTACAACATGGATGAAACTTGAGTATATTATGCTCATTGAAATAAGCCATTCAGAACAGGAGAAATACTGCATAATTCAACTTGTATGCAGTATCTAATGTAGTCAAATTAATAAAGACAGAAAATAGAATGGTGGTTGTCAAGAAGCAGGGAAAGAGGAAAATAGGAAGTTAATGTTTCATAAATATAGAGTTTCAGTTGGGGAAGATGAAAAAGCTCTGGCAATGGATTGTTGTGATGGTTGCACAACTATGTGAATGTACCTATTACCACAAAACTGTACACTTAAAATTGATTAAAATGTTAAATTGTATGTTACATATATATTTTAGAATTAAAATAAAATGAAAAAAATCAATGATTAGCAACAGTACTCTAATGTGTTTGATGAGAATATTTTCCAAGATTTCTGTAGTTTTCACTTAAATACCAGTAGGATCAAAATTCACAATCCTATTGTTAGAGATAAGGTTAAAGGGCTTCCCTCAATTTTATTCAATGAAACTGGAAATTTAGATGTCAGGAAGCCCACAATCACATACTAATAGAAGTGTTATTGCCCAGCCATTAAATATTAAAATCCTTCAAGGCTCCATTCAAACTTCTCTTCATTTGTGCTCCCTACACTGACATGAAGAAATTTCTATTTTATCTAGAGTTTCAATGATCATTTTCATGCAGATGGCTCACAGATTTATGTCTTCACTTGTCTCCATGGGAACATTTATTTCATGCCTCAAAGTCACCTCAAACTTGATATGTCCAAGACTAAATTAATGATCAGCAGCTCCACACTTGGTCATTTTCTATCCATCCCATTGAAGAAGCCATAAAGCCAGGTACTTCACTCCCCTTTAGATCTCATATCCTATTATGAGCTCCCACACCACTATGTACTCCTTGCTATCATTTATCTCAGTACTTTCACATGCATTTCTGTATTTGATTAATATCTGTCTCTTACACCAGAGTGCACACTCCTGGTGGACAAAGACTTTATTTTTGTTCCTAATCAGATTCTTAAAATACAACATGGTGTCTAGTATCTAAGTGTTTAATAAATATTCATTGAATCAATAAAATGTTAAGCTTTGTACTCATAACTAGGAAATGGTGTGATATAAAAAAATTAAAAATATAATTCCTCCGCTTCCCATCTATATGAAGATGAGAGTTGTTTACCTAGCAGAGTTACTGGGTTGCAGTTAGACGCTCACCTTGAGATTACGGTGACTATTGTTTTTAAATTCTGGGTCTTAGGTTAGTGTCATAGTGAATCCAGAAAAGTTTCCTTGTCCCCATCACAGGGTGTGTGATGGAGGTGTGGCTAGCTTCTTCAGTGTATCGCTGCACAAAACCCCTAGGCGAACCAGGCAGAAGAACAGGTTGTGGGACTCGACTTCATGGCAGCCTCTAGGGGTGAATGTTTACAGCTCCTGAGACTGCAGAGAGCATGTGTTACCATATGCTCTTTAGTTTTGTTGTCTATACATGGCTTGTGTTAAACAGCTCAATTAGACCTTCTGCCTTATTGCAAGGACAGAGAGTTTCCTGTATCCAGACTTCTTGCCTTAGTGTATCTGAAAAATTGGATCATGCATGGGCTTGGAGAATGAACGCAAAGTTTTATTGAGTGGAAGTAGTTTTTGGCAGATGGTGGAGCCATAAGGGAGATGGAGTGAAAAGGTGGTTTTCCCCTGAAGTTGGGCCACTCAGCGGCTGGGGTCCCCTCCAACCACTTTGAACAAACTCTGCATTGTTCCACCAGTCAATGGCCTGCCAACTTGCCCGTGCCTATCAGTGTGCTCTCACCCCTCGACATCCTCTCAATGTCCAGCCTCTTGTGTGTTCTGCTGGTATATTCCTCTGGACATCCAGCCACTTGTGTCTGTGCCTGCTAGGGGCTCCAGTTTTTTATAGGCACAGCATGGGGACATGGCAGGCCAGGATTATCTTCAGAAGTGCAACATTTGGGCAGGAAAACAGAAATGCCTGTTCTCACCTAGGTCTGTGGGCACAGGTCCAGGGTGGGGAGCCCTAGCCAGGGACCATGCCCTTCCCTTCCAGCACTTCTCTGTCTCACTCCTGTATCTATAGCCTACATTTAACTGAATTTCTTGAACATTTCTAACTTGTCTAGAGCAATGATTCCTGTATGTGTTACAAATCCAACCACACTGTTCAATTCTTTGGTTGGAGAATATTAAATACCTGATGCTCACAAATCAGGGTGGAGGTGGAGATCATGTAAATTAGGATGGGAATGGGGGAGTTTATCTCAGAGCTCAAACTCCATGGATTCAAGTCCTGATTTGCTAAATAGTTTCAAATGAGTTTAACACCTGCATCTGTTTTCACATTTGCAAAATTAGACACAGTAGTAAAAATACCTTGGCTCTGGAGAACCAAACACCACATGTACTCACTTATAAGTGTGAGCTGAATGATGAGAACACATGGACACATGGCAGGGGGTAACAAAACACACTGTGGCCTGTGGGGGATAGGGGTGGGATGGGTGGAAAGGGAGAGCATCAGGAAGCACAGCTTAATGGGTGCTGGGCTTAATATCTGGGTGATGGGTTGATCTGTGCAGGAAACAACAATGGCACATGTTTACCTATGTAACAAACCTGCACATCCTGCACATGTATCCCAGAACTTAAAATAAAAGTTGATTAAAAAATAAAAAATAAAATAAAAATAAATATCATGGTATAAACGTGAAATTAAAAAGAAAAAAGATACCTTTAGTGCAAATTTGTTGAGGCTTATATGTGAAAATGTCCCCAAAATTATTTCTTAAACTGTATAATGACACAAATGTATGTAATGATTCCAATGTGACTAGGGCTGGAGTAAATTCTAAAATAGCAATGTGAGTGTGGAGTAGGTAGTTTCTGGCAAAGATAACTTGTGGGTAGCTACTTTTTACAATGCGTTTCTGTCTTGTTTTTGAAGTGAATAAAGGAATGGTTGTAGCTAAGACATATATATTTTTTAAATAGGAGCAGTCTTAAAATACTCTATTTAACCAATCCATTTGGAGGCTATACTTCTACCACGTTTCAGCTTCCCAGAAATCCCACACTTCCTCACTGTCTTTCACTCTCCTCTCTAAGGACCTGACGCTAACCAGGTGGACGGTTACTAAGTGCCGCCTGGTTTCCTGCAGGGCCGGTTTTTACGTCATCTTATTGTGGCGCAGAACCTCCGCGTGCGTGCCCAACTGTGAGGTCTCGCGTCCTCAGCAGTGTATAAAGCGGGACAACACAGAGCATCCCAGTTGCACCAGGCAGTGCAAGACACATAGTATCCTGGCCTGAAGTTTCCCAAATCAGGCTGACTAGGGGGCCTACTACCAGCTGAGGGGGTCCGCCCCGAGAAGGGAGAAGAGGCCGAAGAGGAACCATGAACATCTATTTACTCCTAGCGAGCAGCATTCTGTGTGCCTTGATGATTGTCTTCTGGAAATATCGCTTTCAGGTAACGGTGAATATGAGGGAGATTTGAATTAGATGAAGCTAGATAAGTATGTGGACTGGGGAGTGTGTATATGTAAGAGAGTAAAATACAATAAAATGAGAGGTAAGGGGAGATCATCTCATTCCTCTTTGTCGCTCGAAGGAGCCCCAGACTTTTACCCGCTCACTTCCGCAATTCCTGTATTCTGACCAGTGATTCGACAGTTGTGGTCTCTTCTAAAAAGCCCCAAGTCCCTAAGTAATGTGGTCAGCTTTTCACTCATTGGAGAGGAAAGTGCAGTTGTCCGTGCCCATTCCCCACCACCATCTCCCACTTTAAGAATCTTACCTTCTCTCTTTCTTCTCTTGCATTTCCTCCCCAATGTGTCTGTTTGCTGATCTCGCCATCTTTATTTTAAGGGTGCTTTCCGGGTATTCACAAATAATTCGAGTGTAAATGTGAATTTTCTGGTGTTAAAGTCACAAGTGAAGTGCTTTTAGATAAGTCAAAGACAGGGTTCATATGTTTACCTACTAGGCTGCTCAGGAAATGTAAGGAAAGGATATGGAACTTCGGCACTAACGGCTACTTTCATAAATTTTTTTTCTCAGTCTGATTTTGGAAGAATGTATGTTTGAGTTAATGTAGTAATTCAATACATTTTTAATCTCTACATATTAGCGGAAATCAGTTTATTTTGGTAACCAAGATTAAACAAGTTGTTTTTTGGTAGTTTGGAAATTGCTTAATTCGATAAACTACATATGTGTAATTCCCTTCCTTTACAGAGAAACACTGGTGAAATGTCATCAATTTCTACTGCTTTTGCACTACTAAGACGCTCTTCTACTGGGTTAATTAACAGCAATACAGACAACAATCTTTCATTCAACAACCTCTCTCGGGATATTTTAAATAATTTCCCACACTCGATAGACATGCAGAAGCGACTATTGGTAAACCTCAAGAGGGTGGAATACAAAATGGCTGAACTGGAATATATTCTAGTTAGCCAGGGTTTGAGAGGTGCATCAGGTCACCGGAAATCCACCTAAAAGCGTACAGGATGTAATGCCAGTGGTGCAAATCATTAAAGACACTTTGAGTAGATTCATTTGATTGTGTGTTTATACTAAATGAATTATTTTTTAAGAGGGAGGGGATACCAAGTCAGATTAAAAAAAAAACCAGATACTTATCGAGTTTCTTACTTATACTTTAGATAATTGATTACATGTTGCTAAAATATATTTACTGGGGAAGGAATGTAAGCACAATAGAAAAAGAAAAACCGTTCAAAAGTTTATTTTTTAAAAATAAATAAGCTACATTAAACAGAATATAGTTGAGATATAGTGATTTTTATTTCAATCAACTGTGAAAACCAATTTTCACTAATGGTTTACAATAGAATACTATAAATTGTCTCCATAAATTACTTTGCATTAAAGTAAGTGGGATTTGATGGAACTGTTTTCCCTTATATAGAATGCTGTTTCTTGCCACTGTTGAACCAGGGTAATAATAATAATAACTATTATGGAACACCCTACAATATGCCAAGCACTATGTTAAGATTTGTGCTTTACACATTTGTGAAGATAGTGACAAAAACTTTTAACTGTTCTTTGTGGTCAGCTTTTGAAAAAGATTTCTTTCCCTTCACACTTTTCCCAATTAGATATTCTTTCATTTAAAATCAGCTGGGTGCAGTGGCTCATTTCTGTAATCCCAGCACTTTGGGAGGCCACAGCGGCAGGTCGTGAGGTCAGGAGATCAAGACCATCCTGGCTAACACGGTGAAACCCCGTCTCTACTAAAAATACAAAAAATTAGCTGGACATGGTGGCACGGGCCTGTAGTCCCAGCTCCTTGGGAGGCTGAGGCAAAAGAATCATTTGAACCTGGGAGGCCGAGGTTGCAGTGAGCTGAGATTGCACCACTGCATTCCAGCCTGAGCGACAGACCGAGACTCTCTCTCAAAAATAAATAAATAAAAATAAATAAAATAAAATGAAGTTTAAACAATAAAATAAAATGCCCAAATCTTCCCTGAATTGCAAAAGTCACATGTAGAAAATTGGACTCCTTAAATAGTACCAAAATGTAGTAGTAGAATGCATGTAATATAATGTGGATTAAAATTAAGGAAAAGTATTTCTAACCTCTAATTAGCCATCTGTTTTCAAATATTGTTTTATAAAATCTTGTATCTAAGAAATTAACAATCTGTTGAAGTTTACTAATAGCATTTGACCTGCCTTCAAGGGAAACCCTCAGAATGTCAAACACTTTCATCTTATATATATGTTCATAACTTACTGAGGTGGTTCAATTAGAGGCCTACCTATTTACCTACTTTCCTGTCCCCTCCCCTCTAAATAAATTACCAGTATAAATTAAAGAAATGCCTTAATTTCTTACTCCTTTCATGTTCAATTATGACTAAGAGAAAACAATTTAAAATATTTAAGAAAAATGATTCCTGCTATTGTCACTCATTTGCCAAGCACAAAATGTCAGCAGTAGTGTATGTGGTCCTTAAACTTCTTTAGGTCACAGGTTTCTTTGATATTCTGATGAAAACTATGGACTCTCTCCCTAGAAAAATGCATGTAGAAGTACACAGAGAAAATATTCCATATAATTTCTGTTTTATATGTTCCCTGAAGCCTATGAACCTTAAGAATTGATGAAAAGTTCTTTATATATGTAGGCAGTGTTTATCATCATAGGCTGTGATGCTTAAACCAGTTGTCAACAATATAGAATAAATATGTAAAGCTCTTAGTAATATATTTAATTATCCTTTGTAAGGAAACTAGGACATAGGACTTCTAATTTCACTTTTCTCATTCTTGACAAGTTTGACAAGTTTATCTTCTAATAGTATGTAAGTAAGTTGTCACCTGTAAGTAATATCTTACTCATATAAGACAAACATCACTCTAGCAGCTGGGTATCACAGTCATAAAATGCTAGATTTGATTAAAGCCATTTTCTCATTAATATTTCGGTCCATATGCTATTTGAAATTAAACATATATTTCAGAGGGTATAATGAACAACTCTTAATTTTGTGAAACACAATAGAAATTAAATGGGTGCTAGTTTTGTCCCAAATGACCCAAGGAAGTAAGATTGTATATGGGAAAGGAAGTACTCAATATTTCATTTTCTAGATTTCTTACTTACTGGCCATAGAATCCTTACTTTTCTCTTATGTCACTCTTTATAAAGAACATTAACTATAAGTTTCACACAGAAAACATGAACTGTAACAAACACTTGAAGTTTTTAAACATATTTGGATAAAAATATTAAACTACAGTCTTCTTATAGTATACATAGTCCATGTTTGCATATATTTATGACATTTCTAATTAAGTGAGGCCTTCAGTTTTAATGCTTTTTTAAAAAAAAGTATTGATTTATATTCCCCACAGACTTGTGGAAAAGAAATATTTTATATTAAGAAAATACAAGTAAATAATATTTTAAAACTTGTATAATGGAAAATGCAAATATGTCAAAGCAATTAGCCCCAAAAAGCCTTCAATGTATTAGAAAAGCATTATAATATTTACAAAAATATAATTATTATATAGAGACAGTTATGTATGTATGTGTGTGTTTTTCAGATAGATAATCTGAAAAGAAATATAATCACATGGCTAAGCATTAAGAAATTCACATTTTTATACTGCATTCCTGTTTAAATGTGAGAAAAATCACACTATCATGAAAATAGTATGTACATTTCCCTACTCGGTTAACATACAAATAAAAACGTTTCCCTCTATTCTTAAAAAAAATCACATTATACAATCATATATTTTGTCAATGAGATCTCATTCTGGTTTTCTGCTGCCACTAACAGTAGATATTTGACTGTCAGTCTTTTTTGGGGGATATATCATGCCTTTATATCTCTCCCCACAATGTTGTTCCAGGTATGGAATCCAGTTAGAAGCTGGTCTGCAGCAACTTACAAGGCACTGAAATGAAAAAAAAAAAAATTATTGTCTTAGAATTTAAGTGCCATGATCTATAAACAAGTAAATATTGAACTGTACTTTCATTTAAATTTTTTTCTTTACTAACAAAAAATAAGAATCATAGAAAGGTAAAAAGCAATCATCTAAATTCTTAATAATGCACAGTTTGCCAAGATAAAAGTATAGTCAAATGTAACTAGTTGTTAATAGAACTATATTAACTACTAAACCAAAATAACTGAGTATGTAAATGAATTCAAAACAAAGTATGTGAACCCATTAGAGTAACAGTGTGTCTAATTTGTACCTTCACTGAATTCTCAGACATTTCCATCCTGGCCTTAGGATGAGTGTGAGGTAAAGATCTAAATCAGTGTGTACCGGGGATATGTTTCAAGAACAAAGGAAAAAAGTTCCAGGATCAAACCATTGAATTGGATCCATTGTTGTATGGACTTGCTAATTTATTTAAATCTAAGACTCCTGAGCCTACGTGGTCATTGTCCTACTGAGATATCATGACAAACTTTATCCCCTTAGACCTCCATGGAAGAAAGGTGACTCAGGGTCTAGATTGAGTTCCAGATATTTACCAGGCTTATTCCAGTATAAAAACACTATTAAAATATATATTATAACCAGATACGGGTTCAAAAGTAGTGACTATGGATATAAACCAAACAGGTCATTTGCTTTGTGACATCTTCAGGGACAACTCAGCACAGGTATAGATGTCATAGCTGTTATATGCTAAGCACTGTAGCAAGGCCCAGCTATACAGCAACAAGTAAGACCAGACTTCTCCCACAAGGAGCTTATAATCTAGTATAGAGAAACACAGCAAATATATACATAATATAATACCATGTTATACACTAGTAACAGATGGTTGTCAGGTATAGAAGTAGCGAAGAAGTAGGAGTAATTAATTGCATCTTATATGTTCTCATATTACATAGTGTGAGTAATCTTCACTTTAATCATAAGTAATTTGTATAAAATATAAAAAAATTTAATGCGCTCACTTGAAAGATGTTTTCTTTAGCCTGAATTATTTTTATGATAGCTATAATTGGAATCCAAATAATGCAGAAAATTATTATACACCAGCCTAGAGCAACTCCCCAGTCAGGGTATGGAATTGTGCCATAATCAGGTCTATGGAATTGCATTAGTTACCAGACAAATATTGCCTGTAAAAGTGAAATATGCAAAGACAAAGCTAAAGATTCAACTTTATTGCACTAATGATTAGCAATTTGATTCTGTTCTTTAGATGTGATTTATCAAAAATAATTAATATGAAAATACATTCAAGCAGTTGAGATAATCTAGTAACAAGCCAGAAGATAACTATGAAAAGAACCTAAATAAATAACTTTTTTTACATGGAATAAATTTTTCCAAAATGCTGTCATATATTTATAAATCCAAACACTTGTTCAACATATATTTCAAGAAAATACTAGACCATATATCAGATACAAAGTAAAACAATATCTAAAATATTCTGTTATTGAGCGTTTCTCTTTGATTTATAATACTGTGATTTTATTTTATGCCATAAGTTAACCAGTATATAGATTAATACAATGAGAATGTGAAGTACATTTTAATGGGCACACTTTTCTCCTTGTTTAGGAACTGCTTCTATTCTCTCCCACTGCACAAAGCTCCCCTTTTAGCACATCAAAAACACACATGCATTTACACACCCTATTTAGCTGTTTTTGTTTTACTAAAATCAATGAGAAAGCAATACATTGTAAGAATATTTTTAAGTAGATCTATCAGTTTAATTTTAAAATTGTATTAATCATTTTCATGCTTCTGATAAAGACATACTCGAGACTGGGAAGAAAAGAGGTTTAATTGAACTTAGAGTTGCATATGACTGGGGCAGCCTCAGAATCATGACAGGACGTGAAAGGCACTTCTTACATGGCAGTAGCAAGAGAAAATGAGGAACATACAAAAGCGGAAACCCCTGATAAAACCATCAGATCTAGCAGACTTATTCACTACCACAAGAACAGTATGGGGGAAACTGCATCCCTGATTCAAATGATCTCCTACCGGGTCCCTCCCACAACATGTGGGAATTATAGGCGTACAATTCAAGATGAGACTTGGGTGGGGACAAAGAGGCAAACAATATCATTCCCCCCCAGTCCCCTCCAAATCTCATGTCCTCACATTTCAGAACCAATCATGCCTCCCCAGCAGTCCCCCAAAGTCTTAACTCATTTGAGCATTAACCCAAAAGACCACAGTCCAAAGTCTCATCTGAGACAAGGCAAGTCCCTTCTGCCTCTGAGCCTGTAAAATCAAAAGCAAGCTAGTTACTTCCTAGATACAGTGTAGGTACAGTTATTGGGCAAATACAGCCATTCCAAATGGGAGAAATTGGCCAAAACAAGGGGGTTACAGGGCCCATGGAAGTCCCAAATCCAGCGGAGCAGTCAAATTCTAAAGCTCTAAAATGATCTCCTTTGACCCCATGTCTCACATCCAGGTCATGCTGATGCGAGAGATAGGTTCCCATAGTCTTGGGCAGCTCTGACCCTGTGGCTTTGTAGGGTATAGCCCCCTTCCTGGCTGCTTTCACAGGCTGGCATTGAGTGTCTGCGGCTTTTTCAGGCACATGGTGCAAGTTGTCGGTGGATCTACCATTCTGGGGTCTGGAGGACTGTGGCCCTCTTCTCACACCTCCATTAGGTAGTGCCCCAGTAGGGACTCTGTATGGGGGCTCCAACCCCATATTCCCCTACCATACTGCCCTAGCAGAGGTTCTCATGAAGGCCCCAACCTTGCAGCAAACTTTTGCCTGGGCTTGCAGGAGTTTCCGTACTTCTGAAATCTAGGTGGGAGTTCCGAAACCTCAATTCTTGACTTCTCCGTACCCACAGGCTCAACACCAAATGGAAGCTGCCAAGGATTGAGGCTTGCACCCTCTGAAACCATGGGCTGAGGTGTACCTTGGCCCATTTTAGCAATGGCTGGAGCGGCTGGGACACAGGACACCAAGGCCCAAGGCCGTACACAGCATGGGGACCCTGGGCCCGGCCCATGAAACCATTTGTTTTTCCCTTAGGCTTCAGGGTCTGTGATGGGAGGGGCTGCCATGAAGACTTATGACATACCCTGGAGACATTTTCCCCATTTTCTTGCAGATTAACATTTGGCTCTTTGTTACTTATGCAAATTTCTGCAGCCAGCTTGAAATGGGTTTTTATTTTCTGCCGCATCGTCAGGTTTCAAATTTTCTTAACTTTTATGCTGTTTCTGTTTTAAAATGGAATGCTTTTAACAGTACCCAAATCGCCTTTTGAATGCTTTGCTGCTTAGAAGTTTCTTCCACCAGATACCCTAAATCATCTCTCTCAAGTTCAAAGTTCCAAACATTTCTAGGGCAGAGGCAAAATGCTGCCAGTCTCTTTGCTAAAACACACCAAGAGCCACCTTTGCTCCAGTTCCCAACAAGTTCCTCATCAACATCTGAGACCACCTCAGCCTGGACCCTATTGTTTATATTACTCTCAACATTTTTTTTTCAAAGCCATTCAACATCTCTCTAGGAGGTTTCAAACTTTCCCACATTTTCCTGTCTTCTTCTGAGCCCTCTGCCTGATACTCAGATCTAAAGTCATTTCCACATTTTCAGGTATCATTTCAGCAATGCCCCACTCTACTGATACCAATTTACTGTATTAGTCCATTTTCACGCTGAGGATAAAGACATACATGAGACTGAGATGAAAATGAGGTTTAATTGGACTTACAGTTCCACATGGCTGGGGAGAATTCAGAATCATGGCAGGAGGTGAAAGGCACTTCTTACATGGCAGTGGCAAGAGGAAATGAGGAAGATACAAAAGCGGAAACCCCGGATAAAACCATCATATCTCATGAGACTTATTCACTACCACAAGAACAGTATGGGGGAAACCACCCCCATGATTCAAATTATCTCCTACTGGGTCCCTCCCACAACACATGAGGATTATGGGAGTATAATTCAAAATGAGATTTGGGTGGAGACAGAGCCAAACCATATCAAAAATTCAATGGCTTCATTCCATTAATTTAATTACAGAAATTTAAATGTATTTTATAAGTATTATAAATGTACCTAACTATAAGAGAATAACTGAGGGATAATGGAGTTCAATACACAATAGATGGCAATGTAAATCATTTCATACGTAATACTTTTGCATTTTCGATTAAAATCAGGTGTCAAACCTATGTAATCATTGAATATTAGCTTGTTAAGAGGTCCAGCTAGACATCTAAATTGACAAGGGGGCTTATTTTATTATGGAGGCTTGTCAAATAAAAATATTTAGCAGCATATTCAAAGTCATTTAGCAAAAATATGGAGTATCCAAATATTTCAATTCAGCACGTCTACTTCTAAACTGCTCACTTTTTGAAATTGATCTCATAATGTTAAAGAAATGTAATCCTCTCTGCAAACAAATATGACACTTTAGATTTGATGCAAATCGTGGATAGAATTAATTAATAGCCTTTTCTAGGAAAACCTTTGAAGCATGAAGGCAATGAAAACCAAAACAGATCTATGAAGCTTTGACACTGCTCCACCCCACCATCATTATTTCTAGTTCATAATCATTCTCCATCCAGTGTAGTGTTTATTTTGGTGCTCAGCCATCTACTGTCCTAAAATATTATTTGAAGATTTTAAGTCTATATGTTATGTCTCTCAAGTAAGACAACTTTTGCTTTACCTCAGCTCCTAAATAGTATTAATTGTTGAATTTATTAACATAAACCATTGCCCCTGTTGACACAGGTCAGTTTCTTTATTTTCAGATGCCAAATACCTGCCTCGTTAAGAGATAAAATGTGAATTAAAATATGACTGGTGTTTTTCAGCAGTTAGTATATTGAAAGTGAATTCCTTGAAGGCAGGATGTGGGCCTTATGTATCTCTGTGTTTTCTGTGCCTGGCAGAATGGTTAAGAACATTATTGTTGACTCAACATATTTTTTAGGGAATGAGAAAATTCATGATTTATTTTCATTTATTCTATTGATAAATTTTAAATTATTGACAACTTTTAAGTCTGTATGAACCTGTTTATGTTCTCAAATGGTAAATGTTTAAATTGATGGTCTCAAAATAATACTGCAAAGGCATTTTAATTGAAGCAACTTAGAAGCACCATCCATAAATACTGCAAAACTTGAAAATCATTCACTTACAAAATTACTTTGCCTTTTGTCTTCAATGTGAATTACTAAGTTTATCTTAGAATGTATATATTATTGATACCAATGTCATGGTATATTATTACTTATAATCAAAAGGATAGGAGTAATGACAAACCAGCAAGCTCTCCACCATAGCCAGAATATCCACCTCTTTGCTCCAATCATCATTTCTATATCCTCAATGAATCTGTTCCCTCCTAAACAAGACAAAGAGTACATTGAATGTTTGCTGATATTTTCTTCCAATAACCATTGTGGCATCAATTATCTTTCTGCGTCTAAACATTTTTCTGTAGTACAACAATGAAGCATACACCTGTAACTACATTTTCTTCATAATATATTTTGTCCAGTATATTGTACTTTACTATTATAATGGTATAAAGATTAATAGTATAATTAGGTCAACATAATGAAAATAAGTCAAACTAAACTATTTTAATAAAACTTGAAAATAATTTTATAGTTACTATTTACCATAAATCCAGATGATTCCAGCTAGTTCCAGTATAGCTATAATTAAAATGCCCCATCCAGCACAGAAGTGGTCAATCAGATGAATCCAGTAAATTCCAGCCTACCAAAAAAATATTGATTACTTCTAAGTATATTTTAATTGTTTTTATGATTGCTGAGGTATTCCAATTGAATCTATTAATTTAATCTTGACATATGCTCCTTAGTTTCACTTCTGCTAAAATGTGTAAAGGAATGTTTCAGATGTAAACCCAAATGTGGCTTTAAATATCTCAAAAATCTTTCAATCTATATGGAGTCACTGGAAAAAAAAAAAACAAGCACTTCGAATAGTTGATTATCAGAATGGTATGCAATGTCTGTGTGTTCTGTAGTGGTTGCCAAGAAATGTAGTATCTGTATCTGTAGTGTTTAAAGTCTGCAATCTTATTGCAACTGAGGTAACTGTCCATTATTCGGCCTCCTCATCTGCAAAATAGATTTATGGAAAGTAATAATGGAGAAAAATGGGTTAAAACTCAGAAAACCTTGATCCAAGTCAGACCTGGACTTGTCACTAAGCAACCTCTTAAGACTTCGTTCCTTTCGTTAGTTTATAAAGTATGTTCCAACTAATAATTTGTCTATGAAAAAAATGCTGTAGTATACCTGAGTCACACCGACAAGACTAGGGAGAAACAAAACCAAGCAGCAGCCCAGAATTATGGAAACCATCATTTTCTTCATCACTTTGGGAAATAAATCTTGAATTGTTATGATCATTTCTTCAGAGGGGGATAAATGACATGTTATAGATCAACTTATTTGCCAGTGCTGTTAGTCACAGAATTCCACGTCTATTAATCAAATTTACAAATAGATGTTGAGTAGAGACTCTGAGCCCTGCTTCTTGCTTTTAAAAACCCATAGGGTCATTTCTTTTCATCACTTGGCTCTGCTGGAAACTGAATGCAGTTCTATTTGTTGTTTTCAGTCTGTTTTATATGATTTTTCATTGATAGCAATTGTAAGGTAACATTCCTCTGTCAGCTGAAATCATCTAAAAGGAAGAATTCTAATAGGACTTTTAAATAAGGTAAATATTTGAATCCGTGGTGTGAAAACGACAGAAAGGATTCTAGGTTTAGAAATCAATGTGTCCATGAAATAGGTAACTGGCCAAGAGTAGAAAGATGTGTGAATGAAAATATCAGAAAAGATGTTTGAGAGTTTCGAGGACTTTAAAAGTCAACAAGAAAACTCTGGATTTTATCCTATAAACAGAGTAAACTATGAAACTGTTTTATATGAGAAAGTGGTAGGATGAACATTTTTTTCAGAATTTCCCTAGTCATATAACCTAGGTAAATCCCTATATGTGCATAGAACTATGTACAAGTATGATCATTGCAGCAGTGTGTGTAATTTTTTAAATTAAATTATTCAAATGCCCAATATTATGGTAACAAAGAGATTGTGATTTAATTAGATCTATATACCTATGTATCAACTGAATTCATAATTAATGCAAAAAAGCTTTCAGAGTAATACATGTGCTATGAAACTTCACATTTATGTGAAAATTTAAAAATGTATATGTTATTTTTGAATACATACAAAATGTATATAAACATGGACAAAATAACATACACAATCCATGGTAACAATTGTCTCTAGAGAAAAATATGAATTGTATCAGGGAGAGAAAGACAGGGGACTTCAAATTCACCTGCAACAGTTTATTTTTAAAATAGCTGAAAGAAGTATGATAAAATATTAATGTGTATTCCTTTTGAGTATCAAGTATTTTTCTGTATTTAAATTTAAGTTAAAACAGCTTTCAGAAAGGTCATTCTGAAATTAACAGCTAGGGGGCAATATGGGTAATAAAAGCGTGTTGTCAATTAGAGAAAACACAAATGAAATATATGAGTAATATGTTAACGCTGGAAATATTCTCGGAAGCAAACCGAGAATCGAGACCCAAATTTAAAAGCTTGCAAAAAACAATATGATCTAAAATGGACCGCCTAGTAGTTGCACTAGAGCTTCTGGATAGGCAATGAATGCCAAATCAAAACATACAAAAATGTATGATATTTTAAATTAGTTACCAATATTTAAACATTTAAAAAATAAGGTATTAGAAAAATCTCATCTTATTTGGCAACACAATCTATGACGTAAATTCTTTACCAACTATTTCACTTTCATTTATAAAAACATTGGATTTGGTTGTTTTGTTTGTTAAAGTTAGGGAGTTCACTAAGTTTTCTTTAAAGCTGGACACTCAAAGTCACTTGACTCTCTTACCTTTACAGTGTTCATATGTTTTAAATATTCAGTCCCAATACTGTAATTTTATGTAAGGAATTTGTATATTGTCTTTCTCTTCCTGATACAATTCACATTTTTCTCTAGAGGCAATTGTTACCATGGATTATATATGTTATTCTGTCCATGTTTATATACATTTTATATGTATTCATAAATGTATGGGAAGTGCTTAACATGATGTCTGAACCTTGTAGTTGTACAGTAAGTGGTTCATGTTAAGGACTAAACAAAATTTGGGAAAACATTCTATTTTCTTAAGCAATGTTTTCCTAATATACTCCTGTTTACACAGATAATCTAAGAATTATTATGTTATTAAAGCAACCAAATTATATAAGACTGTGATGAGTGATACTGAGTGTCACCTTGACTGGATTGAAGGATGCAAAGTATTGATACTAGGTGTGTCTGTGAGGGTGTTGACAAAGGAGATTAACATTTGAGTCAGTGGGCTGGGGAAGACAGACCTACCCTTAATCTGGTAGGCACAATCTAAACAGCTGCCAGAGAATGTAAAGCAGACAGAAAAACGTGAAAAGGCGAGACTGGCCTAGCCTCCCAGCCTACATCTTTCCCCCATGCTGGATGCTTTCTGCCCTCGAACGTTGGACTCCAAGTTTTTCAGTTTTGAGACTCGGACTGACTCTCCTTGCTCCTCAAGCTTGCAGACAGCTTATTGTGAGACCTTGTGATCATGTAAATTAATATTTAATAAACTCCCCTTTATATATATATTTATACATATCTATATATTCATACATATATATTTATACGTATATATACACACATATCCTATTACTTCTGTCCCTCTGGAGAACCCTAGTACAAAAAGAAAGTGAGAAAGAAAACACAATACTCTAAATTATGACTGTTTTAAGTAAATTTCTATAAACTGTATTAGAGTTTCATAAGTGAGATACATTGAATTAATCAGAGTTGATAATATATGGTATTATATACCTGATTTTCCAACTTGAGAAAATTCCATTCCAGATATATGAGCCATTTGGCCCAATATAGAAAAAATGGCAAATCCAGCAAAACACTAGTGAGATAGTTTGTCAAAAAAACTACAATGGCATCAAAGAAGCAGTTGTTTTTGACCTTATTGTCATATAATAGAGCAACTAAGTCACCCCAAGCCACTGAAAGGGAGTAAAATATCTACCCAAATCTGTAAGAGAAAATAATTTAATATTTTAAAACATATACACAATATCTTATTTGCATAGTATCTCACATATGCAAATTAATATATTATAAATAACAGTGAAATGAACACCCAAATGCCCACTACTCAGCTTAAGAAACAAAATATTACTGTCCTTTCCTGATTACATCACCCTACCACCCTCCAGTGGTAATTGCTATCCTGACTTTTGTGTTGATCATTTCTTTGTTTTTTTTTATACTTAGGTTTGAATGTTTTGGAATTTATAGAAAAGTTATCTTAATGCGTGTAAACATATACAACGTGCACTTTTGTATTTGGTATTGTGAGATTTATCCATCAGAAAATTGAACTATATAAAATGTCCACTTTATGATTCTAAAATGAAAGAATGTAAGCAAATTCATTTGTTTATATTAAATATACATAGTTCTTTTAATCATTCTTTATTGCCAAATTGCATATGTCACGATTTTTCCTTTCTCCTGTTGATGGACATTTAGGTCATTCACCATGTTCCTGTTATAGAGCTGTAAACATTCTTTTATATTCCCCATATGTAGGTGTGGAACTGTGATGTTTAAAAGTATACATATTCCCCCCTTTTACTAAATCTTGCCAAATTGTTCTTTAAAGTGGATATACCATTTTGCACTCCCACTAGCTGGGTGTGAGGGTTGCCATTCCACCACATACTTGCCAACACTNTGCACTCCCACTAGCTGGGTGTGAGGGTTGCCATTCCACCACATACTTGCCAACACTTCATTTTCCATAGGATTTTTTTTTTTCTGTGAAATTCCTGTTCATGTCTTTTGCCAGTTTTTGATTTGGCCTGTGTCACTTGGTTTCTAATAAGTATTGATTTCATTTGGATTCTAATTCTTTGTCTATTATATATGTTGATTTTTTTCCTCCCAATTTGTGGCTTACATTTTCTACCTTTTAACATTGTGTCCTTTGATTAACCACAGTTGCTGGGGGTTTACTGAAAATGAAGGTATCCATCTTTGATTATATGTTTTGCCCTTGACCTCTGTTACTTTTAAAAACTGCTTAGCCCAAGGTTATAAAGTTACTATTCTATATTTTCTTCTAAAGAAATTAAAGTTTTGCCTATATTGTTAAATTTTCAATTCACCTAATATTGACATTGTGCATATCAATATATGTGATATGTGANTAAATTTTCAATTCACCTAATATTGACATTGTGCATATCAATATATGTGATATGTGAATGATATGTGAAATTTCCAACTGATGTTGTTTCCTAAATGGGATATCAATTGTTCAAGGATAATTGATATTATCGATTAAATCAGTTAGATATCAATTCTATCAACTGAATGATTATCCCTTTTCCTATTGATCTGCATTGCCATCTCTGCCTCATACCAAGTTCCATTTGTTTTTTAATCTATTTCTGAGATTACGATCCTGTTCTGCTGGCCTATATGTCTATACCTATGCTAACACTTCACTATTTTAATTAGTACAGTATTATAAATATTGTTTCATATCTGGTAGGACAAGTCCTTTTCACATCAGATACACCTTGGGGTTTTGACCTTTTTCTTTTTCGAATAAAATTTACAATCAGTTTTCAAGTTCCATAGAAAACTGTTTTGGGATAGATCAAGGTTATTTTATTTATATTTAAGAAAATCATATTAGAAATAAAATGCCCTGTTTTTTCTTAGGCTCTTGTCCATGTTAAGAGATAAGCAGCATGCTCAGGTTGGTCTCTGAGCTTCTTTTGCTTGATACATTATGTGTGCCTGTGTGACAGGGGAGCTGGGAGTGTGGCAGTTCTGTGTTGTGTAAGAATGCTACTGCATACCATGATGTGTACCTAGGTTGCAAACAAAAGTGAAAAGAAATTGCAAACTTAATTTTAATCTCCATATCTATGAATCTCATATCCATATACAATATTATTACATTAGAGATTAGGAAATCCTAATTCAAATTGCAATAATTGGCTGTACACTTTTAGCTCAATTTGAATCTATCTTGGTTTTAGTTTCATCACTGTAATGAGGTAGTTAGAAAAGTAATTTCTGCATTCCTGAAGACCTCTCTATCTATAAATTTGTATGGTTCTCTACTCTCCTGGAGATCTCAATGGATTTCAGATATTCAAAGAAAAGGAAAGACACCTGATTATAATTCTCTGTTTAGAATATAGATTGTGAGGAATAAAAAAAAAATCTAAGAAAAACAATTCTTATTGCCAACAAACCCAAAAAAGGAGTTGGGTTGTGTTGTGTTGGAAAGCAGAGGGTGAGAATATTAAATTGTATGTTTCACAAGGAGCTTTAGGTTTCACTCTAATTTTTTTAAGGTATTAGAGATACTGAAACACAGGCCTATAAAAAAGCATCATATAAATTTTTCAGAGTGGTTTCAAGGAAGTACAAAACCCGGATATCTTGGGCTTTTAAAATCCACCAAAAGAATATCAAAGGTGCTTTTCAACTATGCTCAAATCGTGAGTTTTAAAGAAAATGGTGAATCTACTTCTTAGGGAAAATGTGGCAACTATAACAAGGTAGTATAATGTAACAGAAATAATTGAAATAATCGTATATTAGCTCATATTTATTAAAAAGTTTACTATTTCCAAGTGCATTAGCGTATTTTATCTTCTTCAGTAACCTAACACAGAGAAGGTGATGAATCCCAACTTTCGTTTTATTTCTTATTCACCATCCAAAATGGTCTTCAAATGGGGAAGAGATTAACCAACAGGGATAAAAAGAGTAAGGCCCAAGATAAATGAAGAAACAAATTAAGATGGCCTGTGGACACATCAAAGTATATTAAGCTCCAAGACTATAATCATAAAATTCCATATATCTAAAATGATTTAAAGCTATGTGATTAATCATTGAGTGAAAATTATTGAGCACGAAAATGTAACCAAAGACCAATGATTGACATTTCAATTTTCAGAAAGGTAATTGTAAACAAATGACAGATTTCCACAACTAATATCTCATACACTTGGCACTGCTTACCAAAACATTTACAAGAAATAATTACATATCCTCTTGTAAGTATTTAGAAAAGAAAACAGCAATGGCTGGAAATTGGCATGAGTTCCATGAAGAATACTATAGCAAACTAAAACTAATATCCATTTTGAATAGTACTACTAGTATGGCAGATACTATTAACATAGTGTCTCTTGATTTCAACATAAGATTATAGGTTTTTACTTGAACAGAACTTAATGTGTGCTAAGAATGTGATGTGACTAATAAAAAAGTGAAAGCATTCTAGGCCATACTGATAGAAGCATACTATCTGTAGTACACTTACTGTTAATACTCTCTGCAGTAAAATTGTAAATGATATTACATACCAGTGATACACTCAGCCATTATCTAAAGGTAAAGTTAAAAGAGTGTTACCTAATTCTTATTCATGGCATATGTTAGACTTTTGGTATAAGTAACAATTTTGGTTATGGAATGCTTAATCCATGTCATATTTATGTTTTAACTTCACAATTCACTAGGCAAAACTTGACAATATTTTGGGGATATTAAATTTTGAAGAAAATTAAAATGTATGTTAGACTATTAAACTTTCAACAGTAGTCTCTAAAGCTACTACGAGTTTATCCAATAAAACACATAGTCCTAGTCATCAACTTGCAGATATTTATGAATGCAATATTATTTTTCAGATTAATAAACCCAAAATTTTGTTGGTCAAATAGAATCTGTTTAAATGAATAAAAATGAATTTTAAAATCGTATTTCTGAAAATTATCTCACCATCAACAAAAGAGAATTAATGGCATGTTAAATATTAGCTAAATCAGACATCCTAGTGGATAGAAACTAATCAATTTAGCTGTATGTATTTTGCAAGCTACTACATTATGATATTCATATGGAACCAAAGAGTTTTGGCATTTGTTTTTAAGATTTACCTCCTCAGATAGTTTGAAATCTGAAATAAGACTCACCTCAGCTTCCCTAAGTTCTGTAAAGTTTGACCGTGCTCCAATATAGTATGAAATGCCTATTGAACCACCCTCCAGAGTTGCACGTCATACTAACAAGATGAGTAGGACCACATAGGGGAAAAGAGCTGTAAACATAACACCCATCAAAAAAAGTAACCAAAAATTAATGTTATTTTTTAAATCATGATATATAATTGTACACAAGTAAAATTATTAGCAAGTTGAGATTATTTAAATAAAGTACTGGAATTTCATAGGGTCTGATGATATAGCAAAGTTAGCATAATTTCTTATTTGTGTTCTCACAACTCTCAAATGATCCATTTAAAAAACACTTTGATGTATTAATTAGAATTTCCTAGGTTTAGGTTACAAATAAATAATACATCAGCAGTGATAACTTGGGATCTAAATTGAATGCCTTCCTAAAAATATCCTTATACGTTTCTGAGGAGACTGAATGTCTTCTCTCAGTAAATTACTGCATTGAGGTGAGGCGGGAAATGATTTTAAACCCTGCAGTGGTTAGTATATATTCAGCTTTCAAGACGAAGGAAAATATTTTCTAGTAGATATCCAAATCCCAGAAAAGCATATTGAAGTGAATACTGGACACTTGTTACTGTTATTGCAGCTACCATTAAGAAAGTTTGATAGCACACATACAAGTACACTGCTTCTGTACTAGATAACACATGGTTCCAGATGAGCAGATTGCCTTTGAGACCAGCTTTGCCTTAATGTGGATGATTTCCTTGATCCATATGTTTTATAATACAACCAAGGAGATGATTTAAACAAGTCATTCAGAGACCAATAAAAATTAATTGCCTGGGTAAATGGCCTTTAATGGACGCTTTCAATATTAACATCAAAAGGAAACCAAGGGGTTAAAAAATGTGCAACTAAAACATTTTAGGAAGTTTTCACTGGATTTGTGATATTCACAGTATTTTTGTGATGTAACAGCATTGTCTCATTACAACTTAACATTAATTGAATGTGCTGGATATTGTACTGAGAATACAAAGATAAGATCTCCAGTTATTCCTGTCTTCCACCTTATGGAAATTTCCACTGACTAGTTAAAAACACATAGACTTTTTTTTCTGGGTATTGTGCAACTATTCACGGAGAAAATTTCATCTTGTTCTCTTAAATCACCATTATTCTCCCTGAAAGTTTATAAAAGTAAACAATTAAGTGAGAAAATATAACAGAATTTTTTTCAAAAGAGGCCATTTCCCTGAGAGAAAATGTTCTGTGTACATTTTGGCAATATTTAAGAGAATAAATACATAGTGTGTATACACACACACACTCACGCGCGTGCGCGCACACACACACACACATATTTCTCTCTCTCTCTCCAACTAGGGGATTCCTGATACTATTACTCTATAGAACAAGGATCTAGATTTTCCAAACCAAACATTGCAATAGATGATTCCATTCAAAATGCTTCTTTATATGGTAGGAGAGGAAATTTTATAATATACTCTCAAGCCTCAGAATGCTGTATCAGCTAAAAGGGTCCAATTTTTGAGTAATTGTGCAACTCTAGTAGTAGTAGTTATTTTGTTTGTTTGTTTTGTATTTAGCAAGACAGATCCGGGCTGGGCGCGGTGGCTCATGCCTGTAATCCCAGCACTGGGGGAGGCCAAGGCAGGCAGATCACCTGAGGTCGGGAGTTTGAGACCAGCCTGACCAACATGGAGAAACCCTGTCACTACTAAAAATGCAAAATTAGCCTGGCGTGGTGGCGCATGCCTGTAATCCCAGCAACTTGGGAGGCTGAGGCTGGAGAATTGCTTGAACCTGAGAGGCAGATGTTGCACTGAGCCGAGATCGCGCCATTGCACTCCAGCCTGGGCAACAAGAGTGAAACTCTGTCTCAAAACAACAACAACAACAAAAAACACCCAAAAACAACAACAAAAAAACAAACAAAAAAAACCACAAAGATCCTATATATTTACTTACAGCTTAAGATGACTGCTTAGAAAGTTTTTCATATATTTGAATCCTTCCATTATAGAAAGAAAAATGCTTTTGATAATGCTTGACAATGAACTACAATGAAATCGAAAAGCTGCTATATCACTATCTAATATGTTTTTCAAATTACCTTGGCAGGGGAATTGATTCCTTTAAATAGTGCTGCTCCAAGTATGAGCCGAGTCAGAAGACAACAAAGTGCTAAATACCACCCAGTTACTGCAGTCTTACCCATTCCACTTGTCCCATGGAACACCACTTTACTGAAACACATAAGCCGTTTTCTGATCACAGAATCACTTGTGTTATAGAAAATACATTGCATTTTGTAATATAATTTATCCGGGGGAAGCTTCATGAATATTGTGTCTTATTGATATATCAATCTCCTGTGAGCCTTTATTAATAGATACTATCAATATGAAGGGGCAAGGACATTTCATTAAAAGGCCTGGCTCTGAACTTTGGAAAGTCTAGATCACTCTGAACTTCAGAGTAAACAAAACTTCAGCCAATCCGAATTTTCAAAACCCTAGTATTCTCTATTTTGATTAGTGGGTGTGCAGTTAGATGTAAATTCTCTGATTTTATACAACTTTTTTTGCAATTTCTGTTTCTCCACTGATTCCTTTATTTTTACATTTTTGTAGCTGACTATAACCTCCTATCTTGGAATTGCTGTAGTTCTTTGCTATGTCAGTCCCAGAATGATCAAACTTACTGAACATGTACATATTCCCCATTTACTCCTGTCTAATCCTTCTATAAATTATGATATTATTTACATACTATACAATTCATCATTTTAAAGTGTACAATTTGTGGGTTTTAGCATGTTCATAACCATGACCACTTTCAAATCTCAGAATGTTTTTACCACCCCAAAAAGTAACCCTATACCCAGTAACAGTCACTACTCAATCTTCCTTTTTTTAGCCCTGGTAACCACAAATCCACTTTCTGTCTCTGTTAAATTTGCCTGTTCTGGAAATGCCATAAAAATGTAATCGGAAGGGGAACATCACACACCAGGGCCTGTTGTGGGGTAGGGGGAGGGAGGAGGAATAGCATCAAGAGATATACCTAATGTAAATGACTAGTTAATGGGTGCAGCACACCAACATGGCACATGTATACATATGTAACAAACCTGTACATTGTGCACATGTACCCTAGAACTTAAAGTATAATTTAAAAAGAAGTAAAAGGTAGATGTAAGAAAAGAATAATTAAAACTATATTTTTCAACGATGACATGATTGTATAGAAAACACTATGGGAATGTTAAAAAAAAAACCTTATTAGAACTAATAAATGAGTTTAGCAAGGTCTCAAGATAGAAAGTCAAAATGCAAAACTCAATTGTATATCTATATAGTACAAACTATGTATACTATGTATAAATAATTGGAGATCGAAATCTACAATAAAAATTTAAGACTATGAAAAAAGTAATCGTACAACATTTGGCTTTTTATCTTTGGCTTCTTTCACAAGGCATAAAGTTTTAAAAGTTCATCTATGTTTTAGCACAAATCAGTACTTCATTCCTTTTTAGGGCTGAATATTTAATGGTATAGATATATAATATTTTACTTATACATTTATCAGCTGATGACATTTGGCTTGGTTCTACCTTGGCTATTATGAATAATGCTGCTATGGATATTTGTGTACAATTTTTCTTTAAATTTATTTATTATTATTATACTTTAAGTTGTAGGGTACATGTGCATAACGTGCAGGTTTGTTACATATGTATACTTGTGCCATGTTGGTGTGCTGCACCCATCACCTCGTCATTTACATCAGGTATAAATCCCAATGCAATCCCTCCCCCCTCCCCCCTCCCCCCTCCCCATGATAGGCCCTGGTGTGTGATGTTCCCCTTCCTGAGTCCAAGTGATCTCATTGTTCAGTTCCCACCTATGAGTGAGAACATGCGGTGTTTGGTTTTCTGTTCTTGTGATAGTTTGCTGAGAATGATGGTTTCCAGCTGCATCCATGTCCCTACAAAGGACACGAACTCATCCTTTTTTATGGCTGCATAGTATTCCATGGTGTATATGTGCCACATTTTCTTAATCCAATCTGTCACTGATGGACATTTGGGTTGATTCCAAGTCTTTGCTATTGTGAATAGTGCTGCAATAAACATACGTGTGCATGTGTCTTTATAGCAGCATAATTTATAATCCTTTGGGTATATCCCCAGTAATGGGATGGCTGGGTCATATGGTACATCTAGTTCTAGATCCTTGAGGAATCGCCATACTGTTTTCCATAATGGTTGAACTAGTTTACAATCCCACCAACAGTGTAAAAGTGTTCCTATTTCTCCACATCCTCTCCAGCACCTGTTGTTTCCTGACTTTTTAATGATTGCCATTCTAACTGGTGTGAGATGGTATCTCATTGTGGTTTTGATTTGCATTTCTCTGATGGCCAGTGATGATGAGCATTTCTTCATGTGTCTGTTGGCTGTATGAATGTCTTCTTTTGAGAAATGTCTGTTCATATCCTTTGCCCACTTTTTGATGGGGTTGTTTGTTTTTTTCTTGTAAATTTGTTTGAGTTCTTTGTAGGTTCTGGATATTAGCCCTTTGTCAGATGAGTAGATTGCAAAAATTTTCTCCCATTCTGTAGGTTGCCTGTTCACTCTGATGGTAGTTTCTTTTGCTGTGCAGAAGCTCTTTAGTTTAATTAGATCCCATTTGTCAATTTTGGCTTTTGCTGCTGTTGCTTTTGGTGTTTTAGACATGAAGTCTTTGCCCATGCCTATGTACTGAATGGTACTACCTAGGTTTTCCTCTAGGATTTTTATGGTATTAGGTCTAACATTTAAGTCTCTAATCCATCTTGAATTAATTTTCGTATAAGGAGTAAGGAAAGGATCCAGTTTCAGCTTTCTACTTATGGCTAGCCAATTTTCCCAGCACCATTTATTAAATAGGGAATCCTTTCCCCATTTCTTGTTTCTCTCAGGTTTGTCAAAGATCAGATGGCTGTAGATGTGTGGTATTATTTCTGAGGACTCTGTTCTGTTCCATTGGTCTATATCTCTGTTTTGGTACCAGTACCATGCTGTTTTGGTTACTGTAGCCTTGTAGTATAGTTTGAAGTCAGGTAGCGTGATGCCTCCAGCTTTGTTCTTTTGACTTAGGATTGTCTTGGAGATGCGGGCTCTTTTTTGGTTCCATATGAACTTTAAAGCAGTTTTTTCCAATTCTGTGAAGAAACTCATTGATAGCCTGATGGCGATGGCATTGAATCTATAAATTACCTTGGGCAGTATGGCCATTTTCACGATATTAATTCTTCCTATCCATGAGCATGGTATGTTCTTCCATTTGTTTGTGTCCTCTTTTATTTCACTGAGCAGTGGTTTGTAGTTCTCCTTGAAGAGGTCCTTTACATCCCTTGTAAGTTGGATTCCTAGGTATTTTATTCTCTTTGAAGCAATTGTGAATGGAAGTTCATTCCTGATTTGGCTCTGTGTTTGTCTGTTATTGGTGTATAAGAATGCTTGTGATTTTTGCACATTAATTTTGTATCCTGAGACTTTGCTGAAGTTGCTCATCAGCTTAAGGAGATTTTGGGCTGAGACAATGGGGTTTTCTAAATATACAATCATGTCATCTGCAAAGAGGGACAATTTGATTTCTTCTTTTCCTAACTGAATACCCTTGATTTCTTTCTCTTGCCTGATTGCCCTAGCCAGAACTTCCAACACTATGTTGAATAGGAGTGGTGAGAGAGGGCATCCCTGTCTTGTGCCAGTTTTCAAAGGGAATTTTTCCAGGTTTGCCCATTCAGTATGATATTGGCTGTGGGTTTGTCATAAATAGCTCTTATTATTTTGAGGTACGTTCCATCAATACCGAATTTATTGAGCGTTTTTAGCGTGAAGGGCTGTTGAATTTTGTCAAAAGCCTTTTCTGCATCTATTGAGATAATCATGTGGTTCTTGTCTTTGGTTCTGTTTATATGCTGGATTATGTTTATTGATTTGCGAATGTTGAACCAACCTTGCATCCCAGGGATGAAGCCCACTTGATCATGGTGGATAAGCTTTTTGATGTGTTGCTGAATCCGGTTTGCCAGTATTTTATTGAGGATTTTTGCATCGATGTTCATCAGGGATATTGGTCTAAAATTCTCTTTTTTTGTTGTATCTCTGCCAGGCTTTGGTATCAGGATGATGTTGGCCTCATAAAATGAGTTAGGGAGGATTCCCTCTTTTTCTATTGATTGGAATAGTTTCAGAAGGAATGGTACCAACTCCTCCTTGTACCTCTGGTAGAATTCAGCTGTGAATCCATCTGGTCCTGGACTTTTTTTGGTTGGTAGGCTATTAATTACTGCCTCAATTTCAGAGCCTGCTATTGGTCTATTCAGGGATTCAACTTCTTCCTGGTTTAGTCTTGGAAGAGTGTAAGTGTCCAGGAAATTATCCATTTCTTCTAGATTTTCCAGTTTATTTGCGTAGAGGTGTTTATAGTATTCTCTGATGGTAGTTTGTATTTCTGTGGGGTCGGTGGTGATATCCCCTTTATCATTTTTAATTGCGTCGATTTGATTCTTCTCTCTTTTCTTCTTTATTAGTCTTGCTAGTGGTCTGTCAATTTTGTTGATCTTTTCAAAAAACCAACTCCTGGATTCATTGATTTTTTGGAGGGTTTTTTGTGTCTCTATCTCCTTCAGTTCTGCTCTGATCTTAGTTATTTCTTGCCTTCTGCTAGCTTTGGAATGTGTTTGCTCTTGCTTCTCTAGTTCTTTTAATTGCGATGTTAGAGTGTCAATTTTAGATCTTTCCTGCTTTCTCTTGTGGGCATTTAGTGCTATAAATTTCCCTCTACACACTGCTTTAAATGTGTCCCAGAGATTCTGGTATGTTGTATCTTTGTTCTCATTGGTTTCAAAGAACATCTTTATTTCTGCCTTCATTTCGTTATGTACCCAGTAGTCATTCAGGAGCAGGTTGTTCAGTTTCCATGTAGTTGAGCGATTTTGATTGAGTTTCTTAGTCCTGAGTTCTAGTTTGATTGCACTGTGGTCTGAGAGACAGTCTGTTATAATTTCTGTTCTTGTACATTTGCTGAGGAGTGCTTTACTTCCAATTACGTGGTCAATTTTGGAGTAAGTACGATGTGGTGCTGAGAAGAATGTATATTCTGTTGATTTGGGGTGGAGAGTTCTATAGATGTCTATTAGGTCTGCTTGCTGCAGAGATGAGTTCAATTCCTGGATATCCTTGTTAACTTTCTGTCTCGTTGATCTGTCTAATGTTGACAGTGGAGTGTTGAAGTCTCCCATTATTATTGAATGGGAGTCTAAGTCTCTTTGTAAGTCTCTAAGGACTTGCTTTATGAATCTGGGTGCTCCTGTATTGGGTGCATATATATTTAGGATAGTTAGCTCTTCCTGTTGAATTGATCCCTTTACCAATATGTAATGGCCTTCTTTGTCTCTTTTGATCTTTGATGGTTTAAAGTCTGTTTTATCAGAGACTAGGATTGCAACCCCCGCTTTTTTTTGTTCTCCATTTGCTTGGTACATCTTCCTCCATCCCTTTATTTTGAGCCTATGTATGTCTCTGCGTGTGAGATGGGTCTCCTGAATACAGCAGACTGATGGGTCTTGACTCTTTATCCAGTTTGCCAGTCTGTGTCTTTTCATTGGAGCATTTAGTCCATTTACATTTAAGGTTAAGATTGTTATGTGTGAACTTGATCCTGCCATTATGATATTAACTGGTTATTTTGCTCGTTAGTTGATGCAGTTTCTTCCTAGCCTCGATGGTCTTTACATTTTGGCATGTTTTTGGAATGAATGGTATCGGTTGTTCCTTTCCATGTTTAGTGCTTCCTTCAGGGTCTCTTGTAAGGCAGGCCTAGTGGTGACAAAATCTCTAAGCATTTGCTTATCTGTAAAGGATTTTATTTCTCCTTCACTTATGAAACTTAGTTTGGCTGGATATGAAATTCTGGGTTTAAAATTCTTTCCTTTAAGAATGTTGAATATTGGCCCCCACTCTCTTCTGGCTTGTAGAGTTTCTGCTGAGAGATCTGCTGTTAGTCTGATGGGCTTCCCTTTGTGGGTAACCCGACCTTTCTCTCTGGCTGCCCTTAAGATTTTTTCCTTCATTTCAACTTTGGTGAATCTGGCAATTATGTGTCTTGGAGTTGCTCTTCTCGAGGAGTATCTTTGTGGCGTTCTCTGTATTTCCTGGATTTGAATGTTGGCCTGCCCTACTAGGTTGGGGAAGTTCTCCTGGATGATATCCTGAAGAGTGTTTTCCAACTTGGTTCCATTTTCCCCCTCACTTTCAGGCACCCCAATGAGACGTAGATTTGGTCTTTTTACATAATCCCATACTTCTTGCAGGCTTTGTTCATTTCTTTTTCTTCTTTTTTCTTTTGGTTTTTCTTCTCGCTTCATTTCATTCATTTGATCCTCAATCGCTGATACTCTTTCTTCCAGTTGATGGAGTCGGTTACTGAAGCTTGTGCATTTGTCACGTATTTCTCGTGTCATGGTTTTCATCTCTTTCATTTCGTTTAGGACCTTCTCTGCATTAATTACTCTAGCCATCAATTCTTCCACTTTTTTTTCAAGATTTTTAGTTTCTTTGCGCTGGGTACGTAATTCCTCCTTTAGCTCTGAGAAATTTGATGGACTGAAGCTTTCTTCTCTCATCTCGTCAAAGTCATTCTCTGTCCAGCTTTGATCCATTGCTGGTGATGAGCTGCGCTCCTTTGCCGGGGCAGATGCGCTCTTATTTTTTGAATTTCCAGCTTTTCTGCCCTGCTTTTTCCCCATCTTTGTGGTTTTATCTGCCTCTGGTCTTTGATGATGGTGATGTACTGATGGGGTTTTGGTGTAGGTGTCCTTCCTGTGTGATAGTTTTCTTTCTCACAGTCAGGACCCTCAGCTGTAGGTCTGTTGGAGATTGCTTGAGGTCCACTCCAGACCCTGTTTGCCTGGGTATCAGCAGCAGAGGCTGCAGAAGATAGAATATTTCTGAACAGCGAGTGAACCTGTCTGATTCTTGCTTTGGAAGCTTCCTCTCAGGGGTGTACTCCACCCTGTGAGGTGTGGGGTGTCAGACTGCCCCTAGTGGGGGATGTCTCCCAGTTAGGCTACTCAGGGGTCAGGGACCCACTTGAGCAGGCAGTCTGTCCCTTCTCAGATCTCAACCTCCGTGTTGGGAGATCCACTGCTCTCTTCAAAGCTGTCAGACAGAGTCGTTTGCGTCTGCAGAGCTTTCTGCTGAGTCTGTTATTGTTTACTGTGCCCTGTCCCCAGAGGTGGAGTCTACAGAGACAGGCAGGTTTCCTTGAGCTGCTGTGAGCTCCACCCAGTTCGAGCTTCCCAGCAGCTTTGTTTACCTACTTAAGCCTCAGCAATGGCGGGCGCCCCTCCCCCAGCCTCGCTGCTGCCTTGCCGGTAGATCGCAGACTGCTGTGCTAGCAATGAGGGAGGCTCCGTGGGTGTGGGACCCTCCGGGCCAGGTGTGGGATATGATCTCCTGGTGTGCCTGTTTGCTTAAAGCGCAGTATTGGGGTGGGAGTTACCCGATTTTCCAGGTGTTGTGTGTCTCAGTTCCCCTGGCTAGGAAAAAGGATTCCCTTCCCCCTTGCGCTTCCCAGGTGAGGCAATGCCTCGCCCTGCTTCACCTCTCGCTGGTCGGGCTGCAGCAGCTGACCAGCACAGATCGTCCGGCACTCCCCAGTGAGATGAACCCAGTACCTCGGTTGAAAATGCAGAAATCACTGGTCTTCTGTGTCGCTCGCGCTGGGTGTTGGCGACTGGAGCTGTTCCTATTCGGTCATCTTGCTCCTGGGCGCTCTTGTGTACAATTTTTTGTGTAGACTTATGTTTTCAATTATCTTGGGTATATACCTAGGAGAGAAATTGCTGGGTCACATGGTAACTCTGTTTAAAATTTGAGGAACTGCCAGACTCTTTTTCGAAGTGTCTACACCTTTTTACATTTAAACAAGAAATTTACAATTAATTCAAATTTATGTTTAAATTTACATTTACACAAGAAATGTAAAAAGGTGTCGACACTTTGAAAAAGAATCTGGCGGTTCTTCAAGTTTTAAACAGAGTTACCATGTTACCAGCAATTTCTCTCCTAGGTATATACCCTAGATAATTTAAATTGTAAGTCTATCATCAGAGTGAACGGGCAACCTACAGAATGGGAGAAAATTTTTGCAATCTATCCATCTGACAAAGAATTAATATCCAGAATCTACAAGGCATTTAAACAAATTTATAAGAAATTAACAAACAACGCCATCAAAAAGTGGGCAAAGGATATGAACAGACACTTCTCAAAAGAAGACGTTTATGCAGCCAACAAACATATGAAAAGAAGCTCATCATCACTGGTCATTAGAGAACAGCAAATCAAAACCACAGTGAGATACCATCTCATGCCAGTTAGAATGGCCATCATTAAAAAGTCAGGAAACAACAGAGAAATAGGAAGGAGAAATAGAAACGCTTTTTCACTGTTGGTGGGAGTGTAAATTAGTTCAACCATTGTGGAAGACAGTGTGGCGATTCCTCAAGGATCTACAACCAGAAATACTGTTTGACCCAGCAATCCCATTATTGGGTATGTACCCAAAGGATTATAAATCATTCTACTATAAAGACACATGCACACATATGTTTATTGCAGCACCGTTCACAATAGTAAAGACTTGAAACCAACCCAAATGCCTATCAATGATAGCATGGATAAAGAAAATGTGGCAAATATACACCATGGAATACTATGCAGCCATAAAAAGGATGAGTTCATGTCTTTTGCAGGGGCATGGATGAAGCTAGAAACCATCGTTCTCAGCAAACTAACACAGGAACAGAAAACCGAACACTGCATGTTCTCATTCATAAGTGGGAGTTGAACGATGAGAACACATGTACACAGGGAGGGAAACATCACACACCAGGGCCTGTTCAGGGGTTGGGGGCCAGGGGAGGGATAGCATTAGGAGAAATACCTAATGTAGATGATGGGTTGATAGGTACAGCAAACCAGCATGGCACGTGTATTCCTATGTAACAAACCTGCATATTCTGCACATGTTTCCCATAGCTTAAAGTATAATAATAAAATAAAATAAAAAGTATGGGGTTTCAGTTTATCCACATCCTTGCCAACATTTGTTATTGTCTGGTTTTTTTGACAGACAAGCCTAGTGGGTGTGAAGTGGTGTCCCATCATGGGTTTGATTTGCATTGATGACTAATGATGAGTCTTTTTTTCATGTGTATATTGGCCATTGTAGATCTGCTTTGGAGAAATGTCTTTTTTTTTTAACTTTCATTTTAAGTTCAAGGGTACAAATGCAGGTTTGTTACATAGGTAAACTTCTGTCATTGGAGTATAAATTATTTCTTTATGCAGGTATTAATCCTGGTACCTGTTAGTTATTTTTTCTGATTCTCTCCTTCCTCCCTCCCAATGTGTATTTTTCACCTCTATGTGTCCATGTGTTCTCAGAGTTTAACTCCCACTTACAAGTAAGAACATACAGTATTTGGTTCTCTGTTCCTCTGTAAGTTTGCTAAGGATAATGGCCTCCAGATCAATCCATGTCCCTGCAAATGACATGATTTTGTTCCTTTTTATGGCTGCATAGTATTCCATGGTGTATATGTACTACATTTTCTTTATCCAGTCTATCATTGATGGGCAATTAGGTTGGTTCCATGTCTTTGCTATTATGAATAGTGCTGCAATGAACACACAAATCCGTACATCTTTATAAAAGAATGATTTATATTTCATTGGGTGTATACACAGTAATTGGATTGTTGGATCAAATGGTAGTTTTCTCTTTAGGTCTTTGGGGAATCACCACCCTGTCTCCCACAATGGCTGTTCGAATGTACAATCCCACCAACATTATATAAGCATTCCTTTTCCTCCACAACCTTGCCAGAGACAGTTATTTTTTGACTTTGTACTAATAGCCATTCTGACTGGTGTGAGATTATATTTCATTGTGGTTTTGATTTGCATTTCTCGAGTGATTAGTGACGAGCTTTTTTTCATATGATTCTTAGCCACATGTATGTCTTCTTTTGAGCAGTGTCTGTTCATGTCCTTTGCCCACTTTTTAATGTTTTTTTTCTTGTAAATTTGTTGACGTTTCTTACAGATGCTGGATGTTAGACCTTTGTCAGATGCACAGTTTGAAAAAATGTTTCCCCATTCTGTAGGTTGTCTGTTTGCCCTGTTGATGGTTTCTTTTGCTCTGCAGAAGCTCATTAGTTTAATTAGATCTCGTTTGTCATTTTTGCATTTGTCGCAATTGCTTTTGGTATCTTCATCATGAAATCTTTGCCTGTGCCTATGTCCTAAATGGTATTGCCTAGGTTGTTTTCCAGGGCTTTTATAATTTTAGGTTTTACATTTTAGTTTTTTGGTGTTTGCTTGAGACAGAGTCTCACTCTGTAGCCCAGGCTGGAGTGCAGTGGCGTGATCTCGGCTCACTGCAAGCTCCGCTTCCCGGGTTCACATCATTCTCCTGTCTCAGCCTCCCAAGTAGCTGGGACTACAGGAGCGTGTCACCACGCCCGGCTGATTGTTTGTATTTTTTGTAGAAACAGAGTTTTACCATGTTAGCCAGGATGGTCTCAATGTCTTGACCTCATGATCTGCCTGCCTCGGTCTCTCAATGTGTACATTTAAGTTTTTAATTCATCTTGAGAAACTGGACCCCTTCCTTATACCATGTACAAAAATTAACTCAAGAAATATCTTTTTAAATTCTGTGCCCATTTTTAAATTGGGTCCATTGTCTTTTTCATTACTGAATTCTAAAAGTTCTTTATATATTCTGAATACTAGACTCTTACCAGGTATATGACGTGTAAATGTCTTTCCCCATTCAGTAAGTTTTCTTTTTAGTTTAGATAATGACCTTTGAAATGCAAAATATTTTAATTTTGATGAAATGCAATTTATCTATTTTTTTCCTGGTTCCTTGTGTTTTTGGTATTACATTTTAAAAAGCATTGCCAAATCCAAGGTCATGAAGATTTATGCCTGTCCTTTAAAGAGTTTTATAGTTTAAGTCTTACATGTAGATATTTGATCCTGTTTGAATTAAATTTTATATATTGTGTAAGATTTCAAAATCATTTTTTGTATGTGGATATCCAGTTTTCCAGACACCATTTGTTGAAAAGACTATTTTTTTTCATGAGTCAAATACATTTCTGTTTATTATAAATTAACCAGTCCATGATATTCCACTATACTAGCATAAAATGGACTACAACACTACCTTAGGCACTTAATTTTAGAAACTTGGTCATTTCGTTATGTTAAAACTATATTAGTTGGGAAATATTATTTTAAACCCCATGAGAAATGTTGTTAATTGACAAGGCAGGTATATGTAAGCAAATGCATATGCTTTCTTGTTTATTTGACTATTTTTCTAATTTAGAAAGACACCTATCTAAATTCACTCTGCAGGTCTCCCTGATTATAAAAAATTGGGGAAAAATATGTTAAGAATCTACTATGTGAAAATTACTGTAAAAGCATGTAAGAGATAGATACAGAGATTTGTAAGACATAGACTTATCCTTTAAGAATAAAACAAAATTATTTTATCAATAGTATATGAACACAAAACATAAAATAAGGAATAGTGTATAAAATTATATTCATATATTGGGCCAGGCGCAGTGGATCACACCTGTAATCCCAGCACTTTGGGAGGCCAAGGCGGGCGGATCACGAAGTCAGCAGTTTGAGACCAGCCTGGCCAATATGATGAAACGCCATCTTTACTAAAAATACAACAATTAGACAGGCATGGTGGCATGCACCTGTAGTCCCAGCTACTATGCAGACTGAGGCAGAAGAATCGCTTGAACCTGGGAGGTGGAGGTTGCAGTGAGCTGAGATCGCACCACTGCACTCCAGCCTGGGCAACAGAGCGAGACAATGTCTCAAAAACAACAACAAAAAAATTATATTCATATATTTATTTAGCACATAGTTACTGATCAGCTGCTTTTTCACATTGTGCAAGAATCCAATGGTGAACACTAACACTAAAGTTTATGCCTTTGTAGTCTTTGCAGATTTGGGGATAATTAGATAGATACAAAATAATAGGACAAACGTAATAACTGACACAGAAAGAGATATAACTTTCCCTTGTCATAGTTCAAGGCTGAATTTATTCTTCATATTAGATGCTGTTTGGAATAAATAAGTTGGTTGGAATAAATAAAATGTGGATAGAAAGAGAAAACAATCGAGGAAGGCAATTAACATAAGCATAGCCCCTCCTCTAAAAGTCATAGCATTGAAGAGTTACTATCTCGACAACTTGAGTGTAAGCATTTTTGAGTTTAAAATTTGAATAAATTCATGATTTTTAAATGCTTTTCAAATTCTACCTCACCTAGCACCAGAAACACTGGACGCTACTACTTGGACATAGAAAGTGCTCAATAGACTTCTGTCAATTTATTAATTTATACTCTCACCTATATATCTATCTTTTTGCCTTTCCAAATTCTTTATTTTTTTTTCTTCCAACATTTATTTAAGGTTCGGGGAGTTACATGTGCAGGTTTATTACATGAGTAAATTGCGTGTCATTGGAGTTTTGTGTACAGAATATTTCATCACCCAGATAATGAACATAGTATGCAATAGGTAGTTTTTCAATCCTCAAACTCCTCCCAAACTCCACCATCAAGTAGGCCCCAGTGTCTACTGTTTCCTTCTTTGCATCCATGTGTACCAATGTTTGGCTCCCTTTTGTATGTCAGAACATGTGTTATTTGGATAATACAGGTAAGATAGCATCCTCCAGCTACATCCATGTTGGAAAAACTGGGTGTAAGTCAATTTGCCTTATAATAGAAGCTTTAGCATCATACATATTATATAGGTGTGTAGGGTCATTTGGTGGCTGTGTTTAGACTTCTAATATGTTCTTCAATTACTTATCGGTTTATTTTCAGAATATACCTGGGTATTAATGATTTGTGGCAGAAGATTGATAGCTGTGTATAGAATCAAACGTAGTATAAGACATCAGGGGAAAAAATGATTAATCATAAGAAATGATACTGCTGGGCTGGGCGCCATGACTCACGCCTGTAATCCCAGCACTGTGGGAGGCCAAGGGAGCGAGATCACTTGAGATCAGGAGTTTGAGACCAGCCTGGCCAACATGGCAAAACCCTGTCTTTACTAAAAATACAAATATTAGCCAGGCATGGTGGTGCATGCCTGTAGTCCCAGCTTCTTGGGAAGCTGAAGTGAGAGGGTCACTTGAACCCAGGAGGCAGAGGTTGCAGTGAGCCAAGATCAGGCCACTACACTCAGTACTTGGTGACAGAGTGAGACAACACAAAACAAAAACCTCTGTTTCAACTTAACTTTTCAGAATTTCATGTGGTGAAGCAGAAAAAGCTCTAGCTGTGGTGCCAGATAGACTTGGGTCTCACCTGTGGCTCTGCAATTTTCTAGTCATTGTAAAATGGGAAATGTTTTCTTACCCCCTCACAGGGCATGTGATGAGGTGTGCCTCAGTTCTTCAGTGCTCCACTGCTGAAACCCTTAGGGGGAGCATGCAGATGAGCAGGTCATGGGGAGCATTTTTGGGCTCCAACCCCATGGCAGCATCTAGGGTTTAGTGTTTACAGCTCCTGAAGCCCTCACAGTGTGTTCTTTCAATTTTGCCATCCGCAGGCAGCTTGTGTTAATCAGCTCAGTTAGACCCTCTGCCTTACGGTAAGTACACAGGGCTTTCTATATCCCGCGTTCTTGCCCTAATGTACTGGGAAAACCGGATCATACGTGGGCCTCGAGAATGAGTGCAGTGTTTTACTGAGTGGTGGAAGTAGCTTTCAGATGGACAGCGAGCCAGAAGGGGGATGGAGTCAGGTCACCCAGTGGCTGGACTCCCCTCCAACCGCCCCCAACTGAATTCCACGTCGTCCCTCCATCGCTGGCCTGCCAGCATCTGCTGATGTTTATCAGTGTGCTCTTCTGCTTCTCTGCAGCTCTCAATGTCCAGCTGCTTGCATATGTGCCAGCTAGAGTGTCTCAGATTTATATGCACACAGGATGGAGGGGGATGTGGTGGGCCAGAGTGGTCTTGGAAAATGCAACATTTGAGCATGAAAACAGGAGTGCCTGTCCTCACTTAGGTCTGTGGGCACAGTCCCGGGAGTGGAGTCCTCACCAAGGACCACACTCTTCTCTACCCAGCACTTCCCTGCCCCTCTTTCATGTACTCTGAAGAGGTACATCTAACTGCCGTTAGAATATCGATGAGAACCAGTCTTAGCTACTTCCTGCTGACAGGGCACATTGTTTTGGGAAGAACACCAGTCAGATTCTTTCCAGAGGTCTATCTAAGGCTTCCTGGCAAACGGGAACCATTGTCTGAGGCTCCAGTTGCCTGACTGTTTGGAGTTAGATGGCTTCTAGGTGAGAGAGACAAAAAAAGAAGTTTTATAAGTTTAAGTATGCATGGGTTAAATATGTGTATTATACAAGAAAAGAATTTAGTACCAAAGATTACAGAGACAAGAAGTGAAATATACTAATCCCAACATTGTACCCCGAGCTGTTTCACCCTGGTGAAAGAAATTAAACCTTGTGTAGGAGTGGTTAAACTTAAGAAGAGAGAGAACTTTTCTTGCCATATCTTTAGCAGTTAGCAGGTGTACCCTGGGAATTCTGGGGTTTGTGGGCTTTCCTGGTGGCCATTAAGGCCACTGTCTTTTTCCTGTATTTCCTTGCTCTCTTCTGGGCCTCCTTATCTCTTTTATAAAAGACTGAGGTGGCTACTTTCAGGAAGTTCTCTAAAATACTACCTGGTCCTAGCGCCTGTTTGTAGCTTCCTTCCGATTCAGGAGCTGCCTGAGCAATAAATTTATCCTTTAGGATTAGCTGTCCCTTGACTGAATCAGGAGATAGAGAGGTGTGCATCATCAAGGCTTCTCTTAGCCTTTCCAGAAAGGCAGTGAGATTTTTATCAAATCCTTGGTCAATCATGGACAACTTAGTATAATTGAGAGGCTTGGTCCTAGTTTGACATAAGCCTTCCATTATGCACACCTAGAAGTGTCTCCCATCTCATCACTGGGATTCCATTTAGTGTCATTTACTGGTACTGCCTCTCTTCCAGTTGGATAATGTCTGCTCCCTTTCCTGATGCTATATATAATACAAAGCTCATCCCCAAATCCCTCTGCTGCTTGCAGAGTGGCCTGCTTCTTGGTGTCTGTCAGGGTCTGATTCAAAAGTAACAAAACATCTCTACAGGAGAGTTCAAATATTTGGGCGAAATTCTGGAAAGTCTCTATATATCTATCAGGGTCATCTGAAAACTTTCCAAGATCCCCCTTAATTTACTTTAAGTCTTGTAGGGAGACAGGGACCTGGCCTTACTTGGTCCAAATTCACTGGGCATCTGTTGCAAGGGCAAGACTGAGACTGGGGCTGAATTAGGGTGAGGATTTTTTGGAGGGGGCAAGTGAGAGGCTGAAGCTGGATAGGAATGTCAGGATGGACTCAGAGGAGCAGGGCTGGAGGGAGCTGGTGCCTCTGCTGGGGGTGAATCTGGGACTCATATCTTTAATTCCCTGAGCTTGCCCCTTGCAGCCTTCTCTGAGATGGCAAACAGAAGGGCTGGATCAAACCTACAATGTCAGCAAAGGTCTGGAAAGATGTAGAAAGCGTACACATATTGAGAGAGACAGGTGGGAATGGCTTACTGGCAAAACTCCATCTGGCCTTTGCACTGGGAAAAGTGCACACTGGGGTGAAGCCACAGAAGTTTGCACCAGTTGCAGCTGTGTGGCAAGAACCACTTCTTTAGCTGATCTAAGGAATAGTCTTGCAACATTTTTGGCATGCAACATGGGAGCTCAAGAAGCGGTGAGTGAAATGGGGACTCAAAACCTCTCACTGTCATTTCTAAGCCTTTACATCCTGGGAGTTCTGAGCATAGGGGAGACTGTGCCCCCACCCCCATTGCTCCTGGGGTTTGGGAATGTCAGCCTCGGTCTTCATGGCATTTTCCTTTCTTTTTCTGCATGGACCAGTGAGCTGCAGCTCTTTTCTCCCCTCACCACTCCACCACTCCCGGCTCCTTCTGGGGCTGGGACACATGGCCCAAGGGCCCTGCACTGCCATTCCTGCCACGGGCCTTCTGCTTCCCTTGCTAAGGGGTTTAACTTCATCAGACAGTAATTAAGCTTTTCTCCAGGTGGAGGAACCAGTTGCATAAGAGTAAGATGTTCTTCCCCAGGCATTTTTAAACTTTTTTTTTTTTCTTCTCCTTCTCTACGCCATCTGCAGTTAAGTTTTAAGCCAGTATCTTGTTTTGTTTTGTTTTGTTTTTTAGAAGGCATTTTGCTAGGCCAGGACCCCCAACTATCACTCTTTATATTCTCTGTAAAGTTTTGCTTGTGAAAAAGGATCTTGTGGGGACTGGTTTTTCTTCTGCCTGTCTGTGTGTGTGTTGTTTGTAATGTCTGTAAAAAGAGCTCTAATTAATTTGGCCTAAAGAAAGACAAGCACTTGGATAAAATATTCCTTTAAGGGAAGATAAAAGCCATGGTACCTTTCATTTCACGTAACTTTAATCCTTGAAAAATAAAAACAGCCTTGAAGATTATTGGTAAAATGCAGGTGTCATTAAAATGTAAATAGCTGAACTAAATTATGCAAGTGAGATGCAAGGTTTGCTCAGTGTTCTGAGGTTACAAACTGATTTATGGGTTTTAAGAACTATTTGACTTGCCTGCTTCAAAATTGGTAAGGCTTGAGGACATATAGAACTAACCACACCCCTAATTATGCTGGAAAGCAAACTTTGGCTGTACTTAGCACACAATTAAAGCGACTTACCAGATTTTACCTTAAAGTTAAAAATTACTGGGAGTTACCATTATAACATGTGATTGAAACTACTGAAAATAAATTTACATGCAAGGTGTGTAAGAACAATAAAATGTGTGTTTTAGCAAAAGGTTGTAAGAAGTCATGGATATGTAAATTTTTGCCTAGGGTTAAAGAATTGTGTTGAGTTAGGAAAATCTGAAGGCTCAAACAAGTGGTGGAAGGATTGTGGAAACTAATCTCACAAAGGGGTTCTCTATGTGAACATATTGACTAAATTCAAAAGGATATTATATGACTTTTCTGTAAATTGAGCATTGAAAGAGAACAACAACAAGGTGTTCTTAAGATGCTAATATGCTCTTTGGCAAAATTTGTAAACGGTTATAAAAGGTTTTTGCTTCTTAAAATTTCTGAGTCACAGTTCTGGAAAAATAAATAATGTATGGTAATCTGGAATTCTATTTCATAATATCAAGTGCTTTAAACATATTTAATAGGCTTCCCAAAATCAAACTTCAGTTTCAAAATTGTCTTTCCTGATGCCTAGCTTTTTGGATACTTCAGAGGGTCCCTACTGTATCCAGAAAAGCAAGATAAACAGGATTATTTGACATATTTAGGTACATGGTGTTGCCAAAATTATGTTCAATTTTCTTTAGGTTATATTTTTGTGAGTAATGCTAACATATGTTCCAAAATTGTATGGGATTTCTCAAATTCTAACGTCCAAATATATACTATCAGTCATAATTAAGGTCATTATATTAAGTCATTGTAAACCACAGAAATTACCAAACTTCTTTGTCAATTGTGTTAGTAACTGTAACTATCCAGGACATTTTGCTATTCATGGACAATTATTGTCTTGTTTTATCCTTTTCAAAAGATGATTTATAATAAGCTATAGAACTTTAACAGGTGCTCTCAAATGCAAGCTTCTGAAAACTTTAGAGATTGTGACATTGGAATAAAGGAAACTTCACAAGACTCGTGAAGAGCTGATATGTTCATGAATATCATGCAAAACAAGAGTTTTAACTAAATGGACTGAACTGAGAAAGCTGAAATTGCCTTTTTGACTTTTGCTTGAAAAATTGCTGGTCCATGTTTTGTTTTTCAGAGTCAAGGAAACTTATTTTGAACTATTTACGGCCTTTAATAATTGAGCATACTCCTGTGATCAAAATTTAGAGCATGTTTGTCTGTCTCTGCCTGGTTCCTCTAGAATTTGGAAACTATCTATCTGGAAGTGTTCTTAACCTACGGCAATATAGTTGTTTGCATCTGTGCAATAAGAATCCATTTTTCTTTTGCGACAGGATGCAATTGGAAAAACTGGATATTTTACCAAGGCTTTGACTGGAAGTGTACGCTTCTCTTTAAGGAGTAAATCTCAACGTGCAGAGCTAGTAAAAGCCCCATGGGAGACTGGTCTTATACCCTCATCTACACAGTCCCTGTACAGGGTTCTTTCTTGACCTGTGGTCAGTTAAGAATGTCACTTTCTAACAGGTCCAGGATCTCCAAGTATATCTTGTGACATTAACAGGAGAGGATCACCTAACTCACAGGTATTTGAGGATACAAACCCATGGCTGGGCTTAGCTTTAAAGGCCTCATCTGAGGTTCTTGTGGAACAGACTTCCATCAAAGCCAATCCAAAAGACCAATATAGAAAGAGTTATTCTTACTACACTTCATGCAAATAATTAGGCCAAGTATAAAGGGCTAATATCCAGAATCTGCAAAGAACTCAAACAAATTTACAAGAAAAAAACAAACAACCCCATCAAAAAGTGGGCAAAGGATATGAACAGACATTTCTCAAAAGAAGACATTCATACAGCCAACAGACACATGAAAAAATGCTCATCATCACTTGCCATCAGAGAAATGCAAATGAAAACCACAATGAGATACCATCTCACACCAGTTAGAATGGCAATCATTAAAAAGTCAGGAAACAACAGGTGCTGGAGAGGATGTGGAGAAATAGGAACACTTTTACACTGTTGGTGGGACTGTAAACTAGTTCAACCATTATGGAAGACAGTGTGGCAATTCCTCAAGGATCTAGAACTAGAAATACCATTTGACTCAGCCATCCCCTTACTGGGTATATACCCAAAGGATTATAAATCATGCTGCTATAAAGACACATGCACAAATATGTTTACTGAGGCACTATTCACAATAGCAAAGACGTGGAACCAACCCAAATGTCCATCAGTGACAGACTGGATTAAGAAAATGTGGCACATATACACCATGGAATACTATGCGGCCATAAAAAAGGATGAGTTCATGTCTTTTGTAGGGACATGGATGCAACTGGAAACCATCATTCTCAGCAAACTATCGCAAGGACAAAAGACCAAACACTGCATGTTCTGACTCATAGGTGGGAATTGAACAATGAGAACACTTGGACACAGGAAGGGGAACATCACACACCAGGGCCTGTCATGGCATGCAGAGGGTGAGAGGGATTGCATTGGGAGATATGCCTAATGTAAATGACAAGTTAATGGGTGCAGCATACCAACATGGCACATGTATACATATGTAAGAAGCCTGCACGTTGTGCACATGTACCCTAGAACTTAAAGTATAATAATAAAACAAAAAGAAGGAAAATGTCCAGCTCGGCCAGAAACAGTGGCTCATGCCTGTAATCCCAGCATTTTGGGAGGCCGAGGCAGGCGAATCACAAAATCAGGAGTTCAAGACCAGCCTGACCAACATGGTGAAACCCTATCTCTACCAAAAATACAAAATTAGCCGGGTGTGCTGGTGTGCACCTGTAGTCCAAGCTACTCAGGAGGCTGAGGCAGGAGAATCACTTGAACCTGGGAGGCAGAGGTTGAAGTGAGCCGAGATCACACCACTGCACTCCAGCCTGGGTGACAGAGTGAGATTCTACTCAAAAAAAAAAAAAAAAAAAAAGAAAATAAAGAAAATGTTCAGCTCAATAGCTGACATTTTAAGGTCTTATGTGCTAGATCTAAGTCTAACAACTTTGCATATATTATTTCATTTACTTCACATAGCAGCCCCGTGAAGTAGGTACTATTATTATTCTCATCTTTAGAGATAAAGAATTTGAGGCCTAGAGGTTAAGCATCCTAGATAAGATCACCATGGTAAAGGGACTGTTTTCTATGGATATATTTCTTTAGGATTTATGAGAAACAGTATAATTCCTAGAATAGCACTACTTAACTAGGAACTACTGTGTTGGCTATTCCTTGTTAAGATTTGTGTGAAAGTGTAATCCTACTACATCTGCTTTCCAAACCATCTCAAATTGGTGAACACTGTTTTTAGTTCTTTACAATTGAAAGAGCTATGTTGTTTCAGTTCTAAAATGGGCTAATTCAGAATTTACTGATTAAAAAATAAGCTAATTGAAATGCAAAATAAATAAATAAATAAATAAAAATAAAGTCTACTTTGCAAGCCACTCAGTCCTATGATGATTTTTTTTTTAACAAAAATGAGAACTGGAGAGAGAAAAAATATGTTTTAAAACTTATTATGCATTTGTCATTAAATTCTGAGCTTATTAGTTGTTTTTAAGTTTTTGCCTACATTCTTAGACTAACCCTGCTTGTTCCTGTGAAACAATCAGCAATATGCAGCTACAACTCAGAAATAACAAAAGGGATGGGTATTGTAGAAATCTGGATTAATATTCTAGTTCTGAGCAATTTAATCTTGCAAGACCTGCCAGGTAATGGGACCCCCATCACTCCAAGGTTTTGTTTTGGGAAAGTAAGACCAAGGGAGCTAACCAAGACCAGGTACCATGCACCCAAATCCTAACAAGCATAACTATAGCTACCAGTTATCTTGTTGTGTCACAAGACATCCTTTTCTCTTTCTTGCTGGAGGAGGGCTCAGTTCCACAGCTTCACCTTAGCATTTGGCTTATGATAAGAAGTCCATGCAACCCCCCCCCCCCCCAGACACATTTTACTCCAAACTCAATTCCAAACTTTGGGTCAAAGCCCTAGGAAAGAAAAGTGTATCTAAGGGATCCAGAGGCAGATGACAACGTAGGTTAAAAGGGCACAGTACAGGTAAGCATGGCTAACTCCTGCCGATCAAGCTAAGCTCAAGCTTCCCATGTCATGGATAAAGGCCATGGTGTAAATGAATTTTGGGGAATTCAAAGTTACTGATAGCAGGGGAGATAGGGCATACATGGGTAAGAGTGGATGATTCCTACTCCCTAGGCAGCCCTGATTCATGTGTGCAAGCTGTTTTGGCACTCATGGTGGCACCTGCCAAGGTTGCCAGGACTCAGGGATGCAAGGATGGAAGAGGGAAAGAGGATGTTCTTTCTTCTCTCCCTCACATACCCTGTGTATCTGCTCAGAAGATGCCTGCTCCCCGCCTTTCTATAGGGGTAAGCATTCATCTTCAGTCTGTACCCCCCTTTTTTTTGAGATGGAGTCTTGCTCTGTCACCCAGGCTGGAGTGCAATGGTGCGATCTCGGCTCACTGCAACCTCTGCCTTCCGGGTTCAAGCAATTCTCCTGCCTCAGCCTCCTGAGTAGTTAGGATCACAGGCATCCATCACATCCAGCTAATTTTGTGTGTGTGTGTGTGTGTGTGTGTGTGTGTGTGTATGTTTTTAGTAAAGACTGTGTTTCGCCATGTTGTTCAGGCTGCTCTCAAACTGCTGACCTCAGGTAATCCACCCACCTCGGCCTCCCAAAGTACTGGGATTACAGGCATGAGCCACTGCACCCGGCCCAGTCTGTACCCCTTTTGAATGCATTCTGAACTTCTGAACTCCTTTGCAAAAAGCATTATTATTATTATTTTTTCTTCTCCTCGGTTCTATCTTCACAGATAGGCAATTGTGTCTTTTTACTATGGGACACTACCCATGCATCTTCCAAACTAGAAAGAATTAATTTCCCAATCCTTAAACTGGTTGGTTTAGGATTGGGCTCAGGGGAAGGGAACATAGAAGCCCAACATGTTGGCTAAAGGGTAAAGTTTTTTGGTTGATTTTTTTTCTTTTTTTTCCAGTAGGGCTTTTGACCTCCTTCTTCCTGTGCAAACTGGAAAAAGGCCTTAGGATTTATGAGCTGTCCTTACCTCTCTCCTTGTTGCATTTTGTTGCCTGTTTTCTAATAACCTGGTTTGTTCCTTCTTGACTTCAGGCCATCAAATTCCAAACGATCATACAACCAAAGCCTTGGATGATGGCCCCTTCTACTGGAAACCCTTAGATATATCTCTGAGGGGGCTGTGACTGCTGCTTCTCCCAAAACAGTGCCACTATCTCCAGGAAGCAGTTAAGATTGGTCTTCATCCTTATCTATATTTTTTATTCTAATGTCAGTTGGATGTACTTCTTTAGAGGGGGAAATGAGACAGGTGGGAAGAGCTACCTGGCAAAACTCCAGCTGGGCTGCACACTGAGAGGGGTGCATACTGGGGTGGAGCTGCAGAAGTTTGTGCAGTTTGCAGCGTGGAGGAGTCTGACCCCTCTTTCTGTGTGGAACCTGGGGTTCAAACTGTGAGGCAGGAAGTGCACCAGCAGGGACTCTGGCTTTGTGGAGGGTCCCTGTTTTCTTTTTTTCTTCCTTTTCACCCAAATAAAACCTACCTTACCCTTCAAATTGTCTATGATCCTAGATTTTCATGGCCCTGTGGCAAGGACCCGATCTTTAGCTGAACTAAGGAAAAGTTCTGCAACAATATGGTGCCTCAAATCATCTGTCCTCACATCTACAGAAAAGTTCCAACTGACGGACGGTATTGAAACAAATAGTTACTTCCTGAGGCGAACCCTATCTTTCACAATTTTGCCAAACCTTTGTGCAGAGGGCTAGGAGGCATTTTTCCTCCAGATTCTGAGTGTCAAAGCAGGATACAACCCAGAGGTGTATAAGCTGGGGGTGGTGAAGAGAGCTGATGGCTCATTCTGAAAGACAGAAAATAGAGGTATCTCTCATTTCCCTCACTTCTTTTAGTGAAAACTCAGGGTGTGATGGAGAGAGAAAGTGATCATCCGTTTCTCTTCCACCTTTGTATCCCTGAGTCCTGGCGAACTTCACAGGTGCTGGCCATAGGTATCAATGCGGTATGCACCCATGTAGCAGGGAAGACCTAGAGAATAGGAATTAACCTCCCTCACCTGTGCCTGTTTTCCTCTGCTGTGGACAACCTTTGAGTTTCCTGCGCCTGTTTATGCCATGGAGCATGGCCTCCTTCCATGCGGTGGGGGCTGAGGGGTTCAGTGGGCAGGAATTGGTCCTGCCCATTTACATTGTGCCTGTTGCCTGGCTTTGGATCCCTCAGACCTTGTTTTTCTTTGTAGGGCCTCAGCCAGCAACTTGGAGTCAAGTTTGGGACTTAAAAGATATTTCAGGGGCTGTTTGTCTCAAATGGGCCCTGCCGAATTTGCAGTTATCAGCCAGCCGGGATCGTTAATCCATTAACTGCCCTATCAGAAACAGAGTGCTGCGGAGGAGGAGCCCTCTCACTTAGAAAAGGGGGGACAAAAATAAAAGAAAAGAAAAAGAATTTAAGAGGCGATATGGGCAGGTCCTGGGGAAAGAAACCCTTGCTCAGTACTAGTGGGTCCCTTTAATCCTTGTATTCTTCCCCTGGTTCAGACCGGGTTGAATTCCATGGCCAGGGGGAAAGTGTTCCATTGGCATGGTGCTTGAGAAGCACCCACCTGTCAGCCTTTTGGGGTCCCAGCAATAGCCGTGTTTATATTAATTAATTAATTAATTTATTTATTTTTATATATTTCCCCTCATGGCTGTTGGGCACAGCCTTTGCATGCTGTGGATGTGCCCAGGCACCCGGGCTGGAAAAGGAGAGGGTGAGGGAATGTGCCCTGAGCTTTGCGTGCCCGTGGCTGTCGAGGTGGAGGTGGAGATGGTGTGCACACATGTGCTGGCAAAGCATTGGTGGTTTCTGTGGGTCAGTTCATGTTGGCAAAGTGGTGGGCAAAGGCTGTGGGCAGGTGCATGCTGGTGGGGGCCCATCTGCAAAAACTCTCTGCTCTGTAGGCAGGGTCTGCCAGTGAAGGAGCGATGACAGTGATTGCTGGCAAGCTACCCAGTTGGGCTTCTGAGGTTTCACGGCAAGCAGGTGTGGCCAGGCAGGGACCCCAGGAGAGGCCGGCAGACAGGGAGGCGCTGAGATCAGACTGGTTCTTTTTCTGCTGTCCAGGTCTGATAGTCAACAAAGGCCAAAGCCACCTAGAGGAGTGTGGCAAGCCTTGGGTTGGTGTTCCTAGCTGTATTCCACTGCAGCTGTTCCCGTGTCAAACCCTGTGGGCTCATGCAGTCTCCAGTACCATCCCTTCCAACTCTCCAAGCAGCAATCCCTGACAGCTTGATTGTTTTGGGGAGTTGTGTGGTCTCCTGCAGCTAGGACTCTCTAAGTCCGTGGTGATAGTGGGACACTCCATACCTATTTAATTCACCCCTTCCCCAGAGCCACTCAGGACCAGGAAAGAGTTCTTGTGTTCAGCAACCCCATGATTCCCAGCTTCTTCAGCTCAGGGTCTGCATTCTCCTTCCACCCACTCTCAATGTCTTTCTTCCAAAGATCTTCTCAGAGTTGTCTGGTCCTCTTGACAGTCTTGTCTCTTGGTGTTAGAAGTTCTTCCTGGTTGCATGTAGTCAGCCATCTTGGCTCCCAAGAAGCATATGTATTCTTAAAACTGTTTTCATCCTCTGATAGAAATGGTTTTAAAACACCGATTTGCATGAGTGAAATATCCTTGAGCCTGATTTTGACTTACATAGGCTTTAATTTGCATATCAACAAAATGAAACATGGTAGTGCTCTACCCTTTTCTCCTGTACTGACTTTCTTACTTACAGTCAAAAAGACTGTTCTTTACCATAAATGTGTTGGTTTATTTCTACACTTTCAATTATATTTATTTGACATGTATGACTCTCCGTATGTCAGTATCACACAGTCTTGATTACAGGGGCTTAAGTTTTGGTATTAACATTGTATCCTGAAAACATGCTCAATTTGTTTATTATTTATAATAGTTTTTGTGGAATCCTCATGAGTTTCTGTGTACATAAGATCATGTCATCTGTGAGAAGAGATGCTTTACTTTTTTATAATTTGGATGACTTATTTCTTTTGTTACATATTCTGGCTAGAACCTTACTACAATATTGAATAAAAATGGGGAGAGCAAGCAGCTTTGTCTTGTTCCTGATCTTAATGAGAAAGCTTTCATTGTTTTACCATTAAGTATGATACTCGTTCTAGGTTCTCATACTTGCTCTTTATTAGGTTAAAGACATTTTCTTCTATTACTAATTTGTTGATTGTTTCATGGTGAAAAGATGTTGAAATTTGTCACTTTTTCTGCATCTTTTGAGAACATCGTGGGATTTTTGTTCTTAATGCCATTAATATGGTATATTGCATTGATTTACTTATGTATGTTGAATCACCCTTGCATGTTGGGATAGATCCCATGTTGTTGTGCTAAGTATTTCTTTTTGCATATTGCTGGATTTTTTTTTGCTAGCATTTGTTTAGAATTTTATGTCTGTATTTATAAAATATATTGGCCTATAGTTGTGTGTTTTTTTCTTTTAATATTTGTCTGGTTTGGGTATACCCATTTTCTTTTAATCTCCTGCAGTTAGGTATACAAGTTCACACTTTGATTGAAACTATTCCAGCAAAGGTTAGAAAATCCAGTGTTCATATCTTTATATTCTATATCACTATCTCTTAATCATTTGTTATAATTAATTTCTGACTTTAGAAAATCCTCTATTTCATCAGCATTTATCCTTTGAAGAACTAAGTTAGGAGATACCTCCTATTTGTTTTGTGCCTTAAGAATAGAAGGTGGTAAAGTTGATGTTTGTGATCAGAAAGGATTTTTACAGGGCAGTGACCAAATTACATAATTGCTGTTCTGATTATCATAACAACAACAACAACAATAATATGTGTGTTAATTACTTAATTCTGCTTCTTCCATGCTCGGCGCTGCATAGAAAAACAAAACAAAACTTTAAGGAGTTTTCCCTCTGCATGGTCAATGAAAACAGTGTGATTCAGATGTTAAGCCACTGGCTGCTTCTCCATCCCTGATTACTTTCCATTCTCCTTGTCCAGGCTCCATGACTCAAGTGACTGAAAGACGTAGGGTCAGTGGAGTAGTCTAGTCTTTCTTATATCAGAGTATGGAAAGACTGGCTGCTTGAATGTGATCAAGGTAACATTTATTCACTCATTAATCAACTGGTGTTTATTGAGCCTCAATTATATACCAGACATTGTTCTAGGGAAAGGGAATACAGCAACAAATAAGATAGATATAGTGCTTGTTGCCATGAAACTTACCTTCTTGGAGTGGCATGGATATTACATTGTATAGTGCGGTCAACAAACTTTTGGTGTAAAAATATTTGCAGCTTTTATAGACCAGATGATCTCTACCACATATATCAAGCCTGTGGTTGTGGTACAAAAGTACCCATAGAAATGCATAAATTAATGAGTGTGGATATATTCCAATGAAACTTTATTTACATAAACAGGTGGTGGGCCAGGTTTTTTGCTAGGGATGTAATTTTCCAACACTGGTCTAAATACATAATCATGAATACAGGAAATGAAATGGCAGCAAAACAGGGGATTTCTTTTTCATTATAAAGGCAGGTAAAACCAGAATGAGCCTGTGAAAGCCAGTTTCCTAAGACTTTTAAATTCTGCACAGGAATGGTGAATATAAAACTGCACTGTCTTGCAGAAAATAGGGAATTATTATGATTAAGGTGTACAAGACATGTCATAGAACATTCTTAAATCATTTTGTGTTATTATCAAATGATTTAGTTTCAAACTTTTCATATTCTGAGTCACAGTTTTGGTTGCTTTTCAAGTGTGCCTCAATGAAGCACAGTCTTACAATGTCTACTCTCTACGCTAAAAACTCATCTCTGACATTTTGTTCTTGTGTGGGCCAGAGTAGACAAAACACATGTAATATCTAGGGTTTGTTCCAAGGGTAGATGAAGTTTAAATTTGCTTTTATTTTTTAATGGATTATAAAACACATAACTTGAGCAAAGCCAAGAACAAATCAGCTACTTGGCATTTCTGAGACATTTTTGAAATGCTGGAAGTTATTCTTTGCCCAGGACTGTCATGGGAGATATGGAACCTCTGAAAAGGGTCACTTTAAACAGGGGATTGTAATAGTAATTATCGAATAACTTCTCCTTAAAAACTTCCTTTTAGATGCAGTTATTTTTAAGCAATATACTTTATATTCTGGCAGTTTGTTTCGGTTCACAGGTACTATTAGCATGCAGAAGTTTTGAAGCATTTTAATTCATTCTTTGATAAAGTACAAAAGTTAACATTTAAGACAAGATCTCTTCTGTTTATATGTTCTTCTGATTCTTGTTAAAGGTCTGGTTATACAGCTGTATGATGAGACTTGATTCCCATTTTTCTTTTTGTTGTCATCTTTGAGATGGGCATAAATAATCTTTAATTTTCTTGCTTAATATATTCTGCGAGGTGAAGTGGTTTACCGTGGTGGTTTGACCTTTGTAGTATTATGTATGTTGGCAAGATGGACATGCATTTCTGTGATGCATGGTAATGAAAAATTAGTTTATAAAAGGATGCCACCTTCAGGTAATAGGAGGGAGCAGGAAGGAAGCCTTTATATAATAACACATTAGGGGCAATTTATTTCTGCAACAAGCTTCTGTATGAATTAAATTTTTCTTTCAAACAATTGAATTGTAACCCCAGATTCCCTCCCTCCTTTCTGAACTGTGATCAGAACTTTTTATTATTGAGGAAAGATTTATCATTCAGTTAATAAGTATTTGTGAATGTGCTCTACACTTAATGTAAATTGAGAAAAGAATAGACAGTTACACCCACCGGCACACACACATAAGTTTGAATAATTAACCGTCGAATTTTTCACTCTCTCCTCATTGAGAAGAAGAATCCATAAAATGATCTCAAATACTTTCCCCCACCTCCCTAAATATCTACCCTCAAAATAATCTTATTTTTAATTTTTTATTTGGGACAAATAGTCAGCAGATAGATTTCTAAGAAGGCATATAAAATTTGATTAATGAGCCAAAGGTCATATTGCATAAAATATGTGGCAGAGAAAATATTAGGAAGTTTTTGGAAAAATATTTGTGGAGAAATACTTCTCTCTAAGTCAGCATTCCTACAAGTGGGGAATTGCTTTTTGGCACAATACAGTGGATGGAAAAAGAAGGCAAGTGAATAGTGCAAAAAGGGGCCAGAAATTAAAGACATAGTGTAGGCTATGGAGCCAAATGGACAGCCCTCAGAGCATGCTGAAAAAAGTATATGTATGTAAGGAAGAGTAGTTTCCCTTCATTTTATTTTCACTATAATTTCATTTCCACTATAGCCCTTATTGTAAACAGTTGTAACCAAAATGGAATTTCCTTTTTAGCAATCTGTCCTCACTTTTTCTTTATAAATCAGAAGGATTAAAGAAGTAGGAAAATAATTCTCCTTTATGTCAAAGTTGTCCAAATATGAAGAGAGCTGTTTCTAAAGGTGGTAAATTTTCTGTTATTAGTAGGTTCAACTGTAGGTTGATTAGAAGCCACAGGGGGTAGTAAGAGCACATGGTCCAATCAGGCTCACAACTAGACCTAGTAGCACCAAAGACAGGGAGAAAGAACAAATAGTCTACAATATAAAAATAGTACTATTGAAGTATTTTCCCAGTAGACATAGGCACCAAGTAAGTTTATGTCTGAATTATGTTGGTCTGTCCCAAATAAATCCTCTATATTTTTAAAGATGAATTTGGTTTAAGAAACCAGGCTTTTTGTTTTGTAATTTAAATTTACCATAATATTTAATGCACTTTCTAGTTCAAAATTCTAAAAATGAGGAAACAGTGCTTTTTGTGTAAGTAAGAAAACATAAATAAAGGGGTCTTAACATCAGCAGACTGATATAATTAGAAATGTAACATGAAAATAAGGCATATTCTAATGGTTTCACACAGTGTCTCTGATAAGATTTGATCAATACACAAAGAACTGCAGAATGCAATAAAAAGAGGAAGATGTGATGCATTAAGCGTTTTGTTTTTAAAATGTTTTCCAAATATCATTTCATATCTGGCTACTGACATTAAATGCCATAAATTTTAGAAATTATAATCTATTGATTTGAATAGACATTTATTCAGAAAGATGTGCAAATAGCCAAGAAACACATCAAAAGATATTCAATATTATTGGTCATCAGGTAAATACAAATCAAAACTATAATGTGATACCACTTCACACCCACCAGGATGGCTAGAATCAGAAAGAAAGAAAAGAAAAAGTGTTTAAAACATGGGAAATGGTGAATAGGAGGCAGAACCAACTTGCTGCTCCACTCAGATGGACAGAGCAGCATCCAGAGACTCACATGGTAAATTTTGCTTCAAGAACTGTGGCAGGAATATACCAGGAAAGCATAGGGAAGCCACAGACCCTTTGAAGGAGGTGGATTGCGGCTGCAGGCTCTGTAGGACAGCCAAGGAATGGAGTTTGCTTGCTTTCTCAGCTGTGAGATTTGTAACCTCGGGCAAGTTTTTGGCCCAGCTCACCAACTGCCTGGAAAAAAACTCAGTGCTGTTGGGGGGTGGGGGCACAGTAGGAGTGAGACAGGCCTTTCAGATTACAGGCTGCATGAGAGCTGGGTGGGACCTGTGGCCGCCAGCTTTCTCCCACTTCCATGGCTATCTGTGTGATGCAGCAGAGGCAGCCATAATACCCCTTGGAACATGAAATCCATTGGCTTGGAAACCACATCCCATTCCCCACAGCCATTGCAGCAAGCCCCACCCAAGGAGAGTGTGAGCTCAGACACGTCTATTGGTGCCCCCACCTGATGGTGTTTCTCTACCTGCCCTGGTAGCCAAAGACAAAAGACATAATATCTTGAGATCTCTATGGCTCTGCCCCCTGCCTGACCCTAGGGCAAGCTTGTATCCTTCCTATACTACTGCAGGTGATGCACTCTTGAAAGTGCACCCTCCTGGCTGCAGGTCAACAAACACAAAAGCATCTCACTAAACAAAAATACAACCAAGGTCTCTCACAGAACCCACTTCACTCCCCTGGTACCTCCACTGAAGTAGATGCTATTATCCACAGTTGAGAGCATTAAGATGGATCACATTACAGGACTCTTTGCAAACACTCTCCAATACCAGCCCAGAGCCTAGTGGTTCTCCTGGGGGGGCTATGTCAACAAGAGAAATAAAAATAGCTGCAATTTGGCTCTCAGAAAGCCCCATCTCTAGGGGAAGAGGGGAGCACTAAATAAAGGGAGCACCCTGTAGGACAAAAGAATCAGAAGAGCAGCCCTTTAATCCCAGATCTTCCCTCTGACATAGTCTACACAAATGAGAAGGTAATATGGTAATATGACAAAACAAGGTCCTTTAACAACCCCAAAAGATCATTCTAGCTAAACAGCAGTGTGTCCAAACCAAGAAAAAATCTCTGAACTGCCAGAAAAAGAATGCAGAACATTGATTGTTAAGTTGATCAAGGAGGCATGAGAGAATGACAAAGTCCAACTTAAAGAAATTAAAAAAAAAAAAAAGATACAGGATATGAATGGAAAAAATCTCCACTGAAGTAGATAACAGAAACAAAAAACAATCACAACATCTGGAAATCAAAGACACACTTAGAGAAATGCAAAATGCACTGGAAAGTCTCAGCAATAGAATGGAACAAGCAGAACAAAGAACTTCACAGTTCAAAGAAAAGGATTTTGAATTAACCAAATCCAACAAAGACAAAGAAAAAATTTTTTTCTAAAATGAACAAAGCCTCCAAGAAGTTTGGATTATGTTAAATGACCAAACCTAAGAATAATTGGTGTTCCTGAGGAAGAAGAAAAATAAAAAAGTTTGGAAAATGCAATTGAGGGAATAATCAAGGAAAACTTCTGTGGCCTTGCTAGAGATCTAGACATCCAAATACAAGAAGCTCAAAGAACACCTGGGAAGTTCATTGCAAAAAGATCATCACATAAGCACATAGTAGTCAGGTTATCTAGAGTCAGGATGAAGGAAAGAATCTTAAGAGCTGTGAGGCAAAAGCATCAGGTAACCTCTAAAGGAAAATCTATCAGATTCACAGCAGATTTCCCAGCAGAAACCCTACAAGATAGAAGGGATTGGAGTCCTGTTGTTAACCTCCTTAAAACAATTAGCAACCAAGAATTTTGTATCACACAAAACTAAGCTTCATAAATGAAGGAAAGTTACAGTCTTTTGCAGAGAAACAAATGCTGAGATAATTTACCACTACTAAGCCAGCACTACAAGAACTGAAAAAAAGAACTCTGAATCTTGGAACAAATCCTTGAAATGCACCAAAATAGAATCTCCTTAAAGCATACATTTCACAGGACCTATAAAACAATAACAATTTTTTTTTAAAAGGTATCAGGCAATAAATAGCATGATGGATAGAATAGTATCTCATATCTCAATACTAACAATGAATGCAAGTGGCCTAAATGGTCCACTTAAAAGAAACAAAATGGATAAGAATTCTCCATCCGAGTATCTGCTGTCTTCAAGAGACACACTTAACACATAAGGACTCACATAAACTTAAGGTAAAAGGGTGGAAAAGGATATTCTGTGAAAATGGACATCAAAAGCAAGCCAGAGTAGCTATGCTTTTTTCTTTTCTTTTCTTTTTTTTTTTTTTCAGTACAGAGCCTTGCTCTGTTGCCCAGGCTGGAGTGCACTGGTATGATCTTGGCTCAGTGCAACCTCTGCCTTCTGGGTTCAAGCAATTCTCCTGCCTCAGCCTTCTGAGTAGCTGGGATTTGCAAACACCCACTACCATGCCTGGCTAATTTTTATATTTTTAGTAGAGACAGGGTTTTACCATGTTGTCCAGGCTGGTCTTGAACACCTGACCTCAGGTGATTCACCCATCTCAGCCTCCCAAAGTGCTGGGATTACAGGTGTGAGCCACTGCACCCAGCTGAGTAGCTATTCTTACATCAGACAAAACAAACTGTAAAGCCACAGCAGTTAAAAAATACAAAGAAGGACATTGTATAATAATAAAAGGACTAAGCCAACAGGAAAGTACCACAGTCCTATATATATATGCACCTAACAATGGAGGTCCAAAATTTATAAAACAATTACTACTAAACCTGAGAAATGAGATAGACAGCAACACAATAATAGTGGGGGATTTCAGTACTCCACTGACAACACTAGACAGGTCATCAGGACAGAAAGTCAACAAAGAAGCAATGGACTTAAATTATACCCTGGAACAAATGAACTTAACAGATATTTACAGAATATTCTACACAACAACTGCAGAATCTACATTCTATTCATCAGCACATGGAACATTCCTCAAGATAGACCATATTGTAGGCCACAAAACAAGTCTCGACAAATTTAAAACAAATGTAAATTATATCAAGTACTCTCTCAGACCACAGCTGAATATAATTGGAAATTAACTCAAAAAGGAACCCTGAAAACCATGCAAATACATAGAAATTAAATAACCTGTTCCTGAATGATCTTTGGGTCAACAATGAAATCAGGATGGAAATTAAAAATTTATTTGAACTGAACAATAATAGTGACACAACCTATCAAAACATCTGGGATACAGCAAAAGTGGTGCTAAGAGGAAAGTTCATAGCATTAAATGTCTACATCAAAAAGTCTGAAAGAGCACAAATAGAAAATCTAAGGTTACGCCTCAATGAACAAGAGAAAAAAGAGAAAAAACAAACACAAATCTAGAAGAATAAAAGAAATAACAAAGATCAGAGCAGAACTAAATGAAATTGAAACAAAAAGTACAAAAGATAATTGAAACAAAAAGCTAGTTCTTTAATACACACATATATATGTTGCTATATATATATATATATATATATATATATATATATATATATATTTGATAGACCATTAGTGAGATTAACCAATAAAAGAAGAGAGAACATGCAAACAAGCTAAATGAGAAACAAAACAGGAGATAGTACAACCAATATCACAGAAATACAAAAGATCATTTAAGGCTACTATGAACACCTTTATGCATATAAACTAGAAAACTTAGAGGAGATGGATAAATTCCTGGAAATATGCAACCCTCGTAGATTAAACCAGGAAGAAATAGAAACTTTGAACAGATGAATAACAAGGAACAAGATTGAAGTGGTAATAAGAAAATTGCCAATAAAAAAAAGTTTAGTACCAGATGGATTCACAGCTGAATCATACAGACATTCAAAGAATATTTGGTACCAATCTTATTGGCACTATTCAAAAAGATAGATAGAGAGGGAATCCTTCCTAAATCATTCTATGAAGCCAGTATCACCCTAATACCAAAACCAGGAAAGGACATAACAAAAAAAGAAAACAACAGACCAACATCTCTGATGAATATAGATGCAAAAATCCTCAAAAAATTACTAAGAGAATCCAACAGCATATCAAAAAGATAATCCACCATGATAAAGTGGGTTTTATACCAGGGATGCAGGAATAGTTTAACATATGTAAGTCAATAAATGTGATACACCACATAAACAGAATTAAAAACAAAAATTTCATGATCATCTAAATAGATGCAGAAAAATGCGTTTGACAAAATTCAGCATCCCTTTATGATTAAAATCCTCAGCAAAATTGGCATAGAAGGGACATACCTTAAGGCAAAAACAGCCATCTAGGACAAACCCACAGCCAACATTATACTAAACAGGGAGGAGTTGAAAGCATTTCCCCTGAGAACTGGAACAAGACACGGACACCCACTTTCACCGCTTCTATTCAACATAGTACTGGAAGTTCTAGCCAGAGCAATCAGACAAGAGAAAGAAATAAACGGCATCCAAATCAGTAAAGAGGAAGTCAAACTGTTGCTATTCACGGATGACACAATCATATACCTAGAAAACCCTAAAGACTCATCCAAAATACTCCTTGAACTGGTAAATGAATTCAGCAAACTTTCATGATACAAAGTTAATGTACACAAGTCAGTATCTCTGCTATACGCCAGCAGCAATCAAGCTGAGAATGAAATCAAGAACTCAACTCCGTTTACAACAGCTAAAAAAACAAAAAACAAACAAACAAAAAAACTTACGGATATACCTAACCAAGGACGTGACAGAGCTCCATGTAGTTTTACATGGAAAACTACAAAACATTGCTGAAAGAAATCATAGATGACACAAACAAATGGAAACACATCTCATGTTCATGAATGGGTAGAATCAATATTGTGAAAAAGACCATACTGCCATAAGAAACTTACAAATTCAATGCAATTCCCATCAAAATACCATCATTCTTCACAGAACTAGAAAATACAATCCTAAAATCCATATAGAACCAAAAAAGAGCCCACACAGCCAAAGCAAAACTAAGTAAAAGAGCAAATCTATAGACATCATATTACCCAACTTCAAACTATACTATAAGGCCATAGTAGCAAACATAGCATGGCACTGGTATAAAGATAGGCATATAGACCAATAGAACAGAATAGAGAACCCAGAAATAAAGCCAAATACTTACATCCAACTGATCTTTAACAAAGCAAATAAAAACATGAAGTGGGGAAACGACACCCTATTCAACAAATAGTGCTGGTATAATTGGCAAGCCACATGTAGAAGAATGAAACTGGATCCTCATCTCTCACCTTATACAAAAATCAACTCCATTTGGATCAAAGACTTAAATCTAAGACCTGAAACCCTGAAAATTACAGAAGATAACATTGGAAAAACCCTTGTAGACATTGGCTTAGGCAAAGACTTCATGACCAAGAAACCAAAAGCAAATGTGCCATAAACAATCATAAATAGATGGGACTTAATTAAACTAAAAAGCTTCTCCATAGCAAAAGAAATATAGCAGATTTAACAGACAACTCACAGAGTGGGAGAAAGTCTTCACAATCTATAGCTGCAACAAAGCGCTAAGATCTAGAATCTACAAGGAACTCAAACAAATCAAGAAAAAAATCATGCAATCACATCAAAAAGTTGGCTAAGGACATGAATAGATGATTCACAAAAGAAGATATACAAATGTCAACAAACATATGAAGAAATGCTCAACATCACTAATAATCAGGGAAATGCAAATAAAAATCGCAGTGCAGTAACACCTTACTCCTGCAAGAATGGCCATAATTAAAATAATAATAATACATATTGGCATGGATTGCTGAAAAGAGAACACGTTTACACTGTTGGTGGGAATGTAAACTATTACAACCACTATGGAGAGAGAGAGAGAGAGTCTGGCTCTGTTGCCTAGGCTGGAGTGCAGTGGCATGATCTCAGCTCACTGCAACCTCTGCCTCCCAGGTTCAAGCGATTCTCCTGCCTCAGCCTCCCCAGTAGCTGGGACTACAGGCACATGCCACCACGCCTGACTAATTTTTTGTGGTTTTATTAGAGACGGGGTTTCACCATGTTAGTCATGACAGTCTCAATCTCCTGACCTAGTCATCTGCCCCCCTCGGAATATATTTTCAAAATTAATTGTAGAGTTTAAACAGATAAATTGCATGACATGCGAATATAGGTATATAGGTATATATCCCACTAGAGTAGTTTTAAAAATTATACTCTGTTTTCTCCAAAAAGATATTTATTATGCATAACAATTGCACAATAATTACATCTTCCTCTGTAAGATTCAAAGAATGCTTTCACAGTCAAGAAAAAGATCAATAGTTCACAATTTTAAAATTAAAATGCCTAGCAAATTCTGATTCAGCCTCTCTCTATCTCCCACCAAAATACTTATGAGGACATTAAAAAGGTAAGAGCTAAAGCAAAATTCTGTACTGGCAATCTATTACCAAAAACTTTGACTTACCAGCAACAACTAGATTAAGCATGCCAACCAGTAAAAAGATAGAAAATCCTTTATCTCTTTGTGGTTGTTTGTACCCTGAATCTGATACTCAAGTATCGGACCAAGGACAGAAATGGTTAGGCTTCTCTCTGCTTCAAGGAAGCTGCTTGCTTTTGGAAATAAGGCTAATGCTGTTATACTGCGTCACCCGTCTCCACTCATTCGAAATTTATATAGAGATTTCAACTCTGAGAATACAGCATGTCAAGAAGCCTAAGACAGATATTATATCCTGAGAAATACAGTTCCATAACTAAAGTTTGTGGGTGGAGACAGAAAAAGGCCTTGCTATATCTGAAAAGAGGTTTGTGTCATTATTTTGGACAAAGTGTGGGACAAGAATGATCTAAATATCTCATTTGATGGCAGTCAGCAAGTTTGAATAGTTCTTACTTTGTTCAAGGATCAGTAAATATGTATATCATTATATTAATATATACTTGAGATATATTAATATACTTTCATAAATATATATATGTAGCAAACCTATATACTAAATACATATTTATATATAGATATAAATGGTATATATTGTTAAATATACGTACATATTTAAATATAAATATATATAAAGTGTATATATTTTAAAATATATATTTGGTATATGTATATATACACTTACATTGTTAGTAGAATATGCCACATATATAAATATATGTGTGTATATATTATGTGTATATATTAGTTATGTATATCTATATATATATTTAAACATATATACAGATATATGCCTATATTCAATACTTTATCATAAAGAAATTTGGGCCAGTTTGATACAGAAGCAATTTTTCAAAGTATCTATGTTTAAATCTCTTTGATTGCTAACAATATACTAAGCAAATTTATTCAATTTTTAATAATATACAATTTATTTTCATAGGTTTACCTTTTGTATTCTTTATTTATGAATTTCCTATTTTTATCCTTCAAACATTTTTCTACTGGGATGTAGGCAGTTGTCTCATTTATTTGTTAGAACTCTACATAGCAAGGGTTTGAACTCTACTCTATGTTGCAAATGTTACCTGCATTTCACTCACCTTTCAATTTTAAGTGTTCTTGAGATTGTTTAGATACAGAAATTTAAAAATAAAATTGTAGTTGATTCTTTTTGTCTTATCCTATGAAGTTTTTCAATTGTCTGTCATTATTTTCTAATTTGAAATAACACCTTTAGGATTTATAAAGTTTATCAACATATATAAAGATGTAGATTACATAAACATTTTTTGCTATTCTTGCACCAGTACTAAGTTGATTTATTTTAGCTTTATATTCCATCAATATTTTTAATCTAATAGTGCAAGCAAGGTCTCTTCATTATTCTTATTTTCAAAATTATCTTGGCTGTATCACCTCATTAGCACTTAGAGATGATATTTAGATCAGTTTGTCAAATTTTCCTCCTAACAAATAATATGGCATATCTTGTTTTTATAGAAGATTTTGTCTTTTATTTACCACAGTAAAGTTTTACAGTTTACTTGATGGAGATCCAACACATTTTCCAAAGTTATTCTAAGAGATTTTATCATTTTTGTTGCTGGCATAGAATACTTTTAAAGATAATAGTTATTTTTCTGTTGATATTTAATATTTGAACAGAATATATATTCTCTGGTACAATACAGTATATTTTAGAACAAGATAATTAAATGAAATATTTAAATTCATAAAATTCTTATGCATTTGGGTTACCTTGATTTGTTAAATTCTATGACAAAAAAATCATTCCAATGTGGGTTTGTCTGCTGTTTCTCTTTGCACGTTCATTAATGTTTCCTTTTTTGTGATATAAACCTTATTTTCTATCTAGAATACCTGTTTTATTAACATGAAATATTACTTTTATCCAAACTTACAACCCCTTGATTTTTTTTTCAGATATTAACATCACGAAGCCCACTTTCTTTATATTAGCCCTTAATGTGTTGGTACTTTTCTCATTCCTTTTTTTGAACTTTTTATTTCATTATGCTTTAAGCATTGTTCTTTATGAACTAGGAGAGAGAGATGTATTTGCTATGTCAGTAGAGGGAAAGATATTTATTAAAAAAATTACTCTTTTGTTTTTCTAGACCGAGTAACTAGGTGGATTATGGTACCATTTACCGAGTTAAGGGATACCTGGGGAATAATAGGTTTGGAGAGTTGGAAATAAGTGTGTTTCAGATGTATTCAGTCGGATGCAAAGATAATTAGTAGACAATTAATACACAAGTCTGGATTTCAAAGTTAGTGTTTAGGAGATTTAATTTTTGGAGTAGCCAGCTGATAGGTGATATTTAAATCTATGAGACTTGATATGATCACCTTGAGTGAGGGTACAAGAGTGAAAGCAATAGAAGTCTGTGGACTTCTAGGGCACTAAGCTCTAGGGCACTTTAACATTTTTATTTTTACTTTTTTATTTTTATTTTCTTGGTAGGTGTATATATTTATAAGGTACATGAGATGTTTTGATGCAGGCATGCAATGTGTAATAATCACATTATAGAAAATGGGGTACAAATTCTCTCAAGCATTTGTACTTTGTGTTACAAAAACAAACATCATATGTTATCACTTATTTGTGGGATCTAAAAATCAAAACTATTGAACTGATGAAGGTAGAAAGTAGAAGGATGGTTCCCAGAGGGTGGAAGGGTAGTGGAAGGCTGGTGGCAGGGAGATGGGGATGGTTAATGGGTACAAAAAGTAGTTACATATGATAAATAAAATCTAGGATTTGATAGCACAACAAGGAGACTATAGTCAATAACATTTTAACATTTTTAGATGGGAGGAAGAGGATTCAGCAAAGGAGCACAGGAAGAGGCCTCAGTAACATAAGATGAAAACCAGGGGAGTGTGTTTTCCTAGAAGCAGAAGGGAAACTTTCCGAGAGGCAAGAAGCGAACAACTCTGTCAAAAGTTTCCGAACTCTCCAAATGAAGTTTAAGTGGTGAAGGAAATATTTTATATCTGTGCTGTGCAACACAGTAACCACTATCCACAAGTGGCTCCTAAGCACTTGAAGGATGGCTACTGCAACTGAGGAACTGAACTTTTTGTTTTACCTCAATCTTAATTGCCAAATGTGCCTTGTTTCTGTTACACTAAACAGTGCAGCTTGAGCTTTGAAAGATGAACACAGACAATTGTCCATTTGGTACCTCAGTTTTCTTGGAATGGAGGGGACAAAAGTTGTGTCAGAGTGGGCTGAAGCATAAGACAGAAGAAATCATTTCAGTAATATCACATTAAGGGAAAAATCAGGTTGCAAAGTCATATGTGGAGTGAGATTCCTATATTATTATATTATATAAAGACAAAAAAACTGAAAAGAATATACATTAAAATAACAATGGATTATCTCTAAGTAGTGAGATAATGCTCCTTTTCACACGATTTTTAAATTATACAATTTTTACAATAGTTACATGTTCTTTACATAATTCTAAAAATGCAATTAACATTATTTTAAATGCAAATTTCAGCCATTGAACGATAAAAAAAATTATTTCATGTTTGATGAAATTGGGGTATTTAAATATGATTCCCTCAGTGATGTCAAATATATTAGATCAACATTTTCTACTTTCAAAAAATAGAGCTGGAAGTTGATAATTCAAGGAAATTACAAGATCTTTGACCTTCCATTAAGTCTTTGACTTGAATATAATGTAAATCTTTCTGAAGTTAAATGGCTATAAATGGGCATTTTAGTACATTATCTCAGTATATTTAAATTGTACAATTCCTTCAACAATACTTACTCTAGATTTAACTTTTTAAAAGTATGATGATTGGGAATTTATTCCACATCAAATTTAAATATAATTAAACTTTGAATTCCTGAGAATTATTGAACAGTCTGGAATATTAAATAAAATTAATATTGCCATTAATTTTGTAAATTTTTAAAAAATAATGCTTCTGATTAGTAACTATTATTAGACATTAAAATACCTAAAATGTTATAACATTGGTATTCCATGAACATACATCTTTGTTAATAAACTGTAATCTATTTTCTAATAGAGTTTTCTTCAGTTTGATATTTACCTCCATTTATCTGAGCACTGTTATACTTTTGTATAAAGGGTGACATTGCTCTCTTGCCTAATTTATTAAAATAAAAAAATAAGCTTTGATTAAAATCTGTGGCCTTCCATCTTGTGAATCTCCATGGATTTTCTTTAAGATTCTGAGCAAAAGGAGGCAGGTGTATGGCTTATGAATTTTCAAGATGATTTTGGTTCCAAAACCATTGATTGTATTATCTGCTTATAATGATTGTAAACAGAAATGAGAAAATGGTATCAATTGGAATCTAATGAAACATAATTTTTTCATTATGTTTGGCACAGCATCACAAACATGTTAACTTCTTTCCATTCCCCAAATTCTCTCAAACTCCAGAATTCTTACTAATACTCTGGCAGAAAGCATAAACCCGAGACCCAGGTAATTTGTAAAATGCACAGAAAAGATGATTATTGTCCATGTTTTCCCAAGATAATTCCCCTAACATTGCGTTAGGTGTAGCATAGAAGAAAGAACATTGGGTCAGGAGTAAGAAAACCCAGATTACCTTCCCAGGCTTCTGTTTGCATCCAGTGTGTGTGATACTGGGCATATTATTAAAACTCCTTGTGATTGGATTCCTTGTTAAAAAATAAAGTGTAGGTCTTAATGGTTTTTACTTAATAGGGCTATCTCTGGTGATTACATTCTGAAACAACTTTTTAATGCACCTAGCAAAGTTTCTAACCTCCAAAAAATATCAAATAAACATCTCCCTTCTTCAAGGGAGTTCATCAAATCCAAGTTCCACTTTCATTCTGCCTTTTTATTCGTGTGTTTGAGGGCATACTATTTAACTTCTCTAACCTTAGCAATCTGTACAAAGACAATAATATTATTAATTATCCTGTGAGATTTTCTTGAAGATTATAGCCTAGTATGGGATTACATATGTGATGTTTCTCACAAGACAGTAAGTAGATAACATTAGTGGTTCATCTAAAATTTGCTTCAAAAATGTACCAATACTAATATATGCAGGATGCAAGCAACACAATTCTTATCTTTCCTCTCTTCCTTTCTTCAGCAAACATGGTGAAGCTACTTTTGGTCTCAAATGACCCAAATCTTTATAAAAGGCACAATATATCTCTCACAATATATCAACGTGGGCCAAACTGAGAAAATATCTTGCAAATTATTGTTATAGTCAAAGAAAGAGAAGATATGGGACAGAACCTCAACAGGATTGTGGCAGGAAAATTAGTGTTTTTCAAAATACTTTGTTCTTTTTAAAGATCACTTAAATTCCAATTTTTTCTATTATAATGTGATAAAGTTGTCAGCTGCCAGGTGCATTCATATTATATGACAAAGTGTTTCTCATGGAAGGCAGGATGTCCAAATCCATATTTATGAATGCCATCACATATACAGCCAAGTGAAATGCTGAAGCACTTACCTGGATAATTCTTGCTTAATGCCTTATGTCATTACAAAAAGAAAGGTATTAATTTAAAGGGCAAATTTTTCAACTTGAATATTATTAAAATTACAATTTTTAATTTGCATGTTCAGATACATCACAAGTGAAACAAAAGATTAAAAATAACTATACTATATGATATGGTTTTGATTTGTGTCCCCACCCAAATCTCATGTTGAATTGTAATCCCCAATGTTGAAGGAGGAACCTGGTGGGAGGTGATTGGGTCATAGAGGCAAATTTAAGTGGTGTTCAGCCTGAAGGTGTACAGAGGGCAGGAGTTCAGGCTTGGGAGCTCCTACCTGCATTGCAGAGGATGCATGAAAACGCCTGGATGTCCAGGCAGAAGTCTGTGGCAGAGGTGGAGCCCTCATGGAGAACCTCTTCTAGGAAAGTGCAGAGGGGAAATGCAGGTTTGGAGCCCCTATGCAGAGTCCCCACTGAGGCATTGCCTAGTGGATCTGTGAGAAGAAGGCCACCATCCTCCAGACCCAGGAATGGTAGATCTACTGACAGCCTGCACCATGTGCCTGGTGAAGCTGGAGGCACTCAATGCCAGCTCATGAAAGCAGCTGATGGGACTGTACCCTGCAGAGCCACAGGGCCAGAGATGCCCAAGGCCTTGAGAACCCACCCCTTGCATCAGTGTGGCCTGGATGTGAGACATGGACTCCAAGTAGTTTATTTTGGAGGTTTAAGATTTAGTGCCTACTCTGCTGGGTTTTGAACTTGCATGGGGCCTGTAGCCTCCTTTTATTGGCCTATTTCTCTCTTTTGAAATTGGTGTATTTACCAAATGCCTGTAGCCCCATTGTATCTTGGAAGTACCTAACTTGTTTTTGATTTTACAAGCTCATAGGCAGAAGATACTTGCTTTGTCTCAGATGAGACTTTGGACTGTGAACTTATGAGTTAATGCTGAAATAAGTTAAGACTCGTAGGACTGTGGAAAAGGGATGATTGTATTTTCAATGTGAGAAAGACATGAGATTTTTTGGGGGCCGGGGCAAAATGATATGCTTTAGATTTGTTTCCCCACACAAATCTTATAATTCCCAATGTTGGAGGAGGGGCCTGATGGGAGGTTATTGGATCATGGGGTCAGATTTCCTTTTGCTGTTCTCATGATAGTGAGTGAGTTCTCATGAGATCTGGTTGTTTAAAAGTGCATAACACCTCCTCTTCACTATCTTCCTCCTGCTCCAGCCATGTAAGTAGTGCCTCCATCCTCTTCACCTTCTCCATGATTGTAAGTTTTCTGAGGCCTCACTATTCATGCTTCCTGTACATCCTGCAGAACCATGAGCCATTTAAACCTCTTTTATAAAATAAATTATCTGGACTTAGGTAGTTCTTTACAGCAATACAAGAATGGACTAATATGCCATATAATAATATAAATATTATTGTGATTAGTTTGAGGGCAAAATAAAAATAATTAAACAATTTGAAATAATATTTCTTTATTTTACATATAATACACACTCAGGGACAAAAAAGGAAATGAAAAGTGTAAATGGAAAAGATCACCTACAACTCAGAAACACCTACCATTAACATAAAATGTATTTTAAAATAAAAACAGTAATTTACATGGGATGACAAGGCAACTATATAATTGTATCAACTGATGATTTCGCAGATTATTACACAAACTAACTCAGTAATAAGCAGTTTTGCCATTTTGTGGCAATGATTTTATATAACTTCACTAGAAAAAAATGCATTCTGAAGTAAAAAAAATTGATATGCTATTACTAAGTTAATAAAAATCTTGACTCCTGATACCATTTAATGGCTTGTATGTTTTTAAAAATTAACCAATAAATGAAAGCTTATGTTCACACAGAGACTTAATGCACACATGTTTATAGAAGCTTTGCTTTTAATAGTCTAAAACTAATAAACCTCAAATTGTTGATCAACAAATGAAAGAATAAAAAATTTGTGGTATATGCAATAAAAAGAATTAATTCTTGACGTACATAACACATAAGAACCTCAGGCCGGGCGCGGTGGCTCAAGCCTGTAATCCCAGCACTTTGGGAGGCCGAGACGGGCGGATCACGAGGTCAGGAGATCGAGACCATCCTGGCTAACATGGTGAAACCCCGTCTCTATTAAGAAATACAAAAAACTAGCCGGGCGAGGTGGCGGGCGTCTGTAGTCCCAGCTACTCGGGAGGCTGAGGCCGGAGAATGGCGTGAACCCGGGAGGCGGAGCTTGCAGTGAGCTGAGATCCGGCCACTGCACTCCAGCCCGGGCGACAGAGCGAGACTCCGTCTCAAAAAAAAAAAAAAAAAAAAAAAAAAAAAAAAAAAAAAAAAAAAAAAAGAACCTCAAAATACAGACAGTCCCCAACTTGCATTGGTTCTACTTAAAAATTTCTTAACTTTAGAGTACAAAAGTGATATGCACCTAGTAAAAATCATACTTTGAATTTTGATCTTTTCCAAGGCTACTCATATAGTAATAAAGATAATCTCTTGCAATGTTGTACGGTGGCAGCCGGCCACAGCTCCCAGTCAGCCACAGCACCATGAGTGTCAAGAAATAACACTGTGCTCTGCAGTGTACTGTATTTAATACATCACATGAGAAATTTAGTACTTTATTATAACATAGGCTTTGTGTTGGATGATTTCATCCAACTGTGGGCTACTGTAAGTGTTCTGAGCACGTTTAAGGTAAACTAAGCTAAGTTATGATGTTCCATAGGTTAGGTACATCAAATGCATTTTGACTTGCAATATATTAAACTTACAATGGGCTTACTGGAACATAGCCCATTGCAAGTCAAGGAACATCTGTAATGTGATCTGTAAAAGAAGCAAGAAAAAGAAAAAAGTACATTATGTAAAAACTTATTAATAGAAAGTTCTAGAAATTGAAAAGTAACCTATAGTGACAGAAAACAGATTAGCAGCTGCTACACACAGGGGAAGGGAGGGTAGTCATAGAGGTAGGTGTAGACATATTGTGGTGTGTGAAAAGAGATGGAAAGAATAAATTATTAAGGAGTACTAGAAAATTTCTGGCGATGTTAGATTTGATACTTTCATGATTGTGGTGATGGCTTCACAGTTGTGAACATGTGTCAAAACCACGCAATTATACACTTGAAACACAAACAATGAGGTTTATTACATATCAATTATACCTCAGTAAAGCTATTAAGAAAATAACATATCCTACATCCTATTCACCTCTGTTAAAAAGAAAAAGAAAATGACAGGCTTTTATGACACTTTTTGACATTCTGTGTCTTTGTTCTATGATGCTCAACAATCAAGATCTTTGGAAACATTACAGGTTCCTCCAGAAAAGTAGAAATGAATATTTAAACTTCTTGGACATTAGTTATTTGCAAGTCTGGCAAGTTATCTTTCTAAATTATCCTCTGACTCTTGTACCTTTAGCACAAACTCCTTTGCTTTTGTAAGCACACACACACACACACACACACACACACACACACACACGTCTCTAGCAGCCTCCAGAGCACTGAAAAGTCTTCATTTCTAAGATTATTATTTTGACTTTCTCTCTTGTATTCTGCTTTCATTCTCTGAAATGTCATAAAGCCAACTGATTGATGTTGTATTGAAATTTCCATTTTGAGCTAAATGAATACTGAAATATCCAATGATTTTTGCCACCAGTTATGTTACCAGACTCAACCACTTTAACACAGAACCTTGTAACACAAGAAGTTAAAAAATAAGCTCGGTTTTCCCATGTCTGCTCATGACAGAATATTCCACATTTCTGCATAGATAAAGCTTCTCATTTTTATTTAAGTTTCCACAAGTGCTGAGTTTGTTTTCCTTGGCAATGTGTAATGTGTTAGGAGATGTATGCTTGTGTGCATGCATGTGTGTGTGTGTGTGTGTGTGTGTACATATTTTCTTTGGAACAAATTAGTAAAATTGGAATCTTACAAATTGTTAGGAAGTAGAAATGTTTATGAAAAATTTGAAAATATCATCCTGAATGCATTATATTTTCCAGTAAGTTTCTCAAAAGCCATCATATTTTTAATAACAGCTTTATTGAGATATAATTTACACAACATGAAATTCAAATTTTTAAAGTGCATGATTTATAGTATATTCACAGAGTTGTGCAAAAAATCACGATGTTTATTTTCAGATATCTTAAACACCCCCAAAATAAACCTCATATGCAACAGCAGTCCCTCTCTATTCTCCCTTTCCATCCAGCTCCTGTCAAACACTAATCTGCTTCCTATTTCTATGGATTTATCCATTCTAAACATCTAACATAAGTGGAATTATATAATAAATGGGTATTTGTGACTGTTTTCTTTCCCTTATGTTGTTGTCCATTTTTAAAATTTTATCCATGCTAGTGGGGTTGAAGTAGGATTTCATTGTGGTTTTGATTTGTATTTACCTAATCACTAATGAGGTTTAACATTTTTCATGTGTTTGTTACCCATTTCATATCATCATTGGGGAATATTTTATTCAATTTTTTGTTTGTGTTTTAATTGGATGATTTGTCCTTTAATTGTTAAATTGTAAGATTTTTAAAAATATATTCTGAATGCTAGCCTCTTATCAGATATATGATTTGCAAATGTTTTCTCCTATTCTGTGCATTATATTTTCATTTTATACATAGTGTCCTTTAAAGTACAATTGTTTGTGTGTGTGTGTATGTATGTGTGTGTGTGTATATGTGTGTGTATGTGTTATATACCTATGTATAGATTTTTTTATTTTTGTGGCTACACAGTAGGGGTATATATTTATGGGGTACCTAAAATGTTTTGATCTAGGCATGAATGTGTGATAATCACATCATGGAAAATGGGGTATCCATTTCCTCAAGCATTTATCACTTGCATTACAAACAATCCAATTACATTCTATTAGTTATTTTAAAATGTAGAATTAAGTTATTATTGGGTATACTCACCCTACTGTCATAAAATAGCGAGTCTTACTCATTCTTCCTATATTTTGTACCCATTAACTATCTCCACATTCCTTCCACACACTTCACTACCCTTTCCAATCTCTGGTACCCATCCTTCTCTTTATCTCCATGAATTCAATTGTTTTGATTTTTAGGCTCCACAAATAAGTGAGAACATACAATGTTTTTCTTTCTTTGCCTGGCTTATTTCACATAACATAGTGACCTCCAGTTCCATTCATTTTGTTACAAATGACAGAATCTCTTTCTTTTTATGGCTGAATAGTACTCCATTCTGTTTATTTACTACATTTTCTTCATATATTTATCTGTTGATGAACACTTAGCTTGCTTCCAAATCTTAGTTATTGTAAACAGTGCTGCGACAAACAGGAGTGTAGATATCTCTTTGATAGATATACTGATTTTCTTTTTTTGTAATATATACACAAGAATGGAGTTGCTTGATCATATGGAAGCTCTATTTTAAGTTCTTTGAGGAATCTCTGAACTGTTCTCCATAGTGCTTGTGCTAATTTACATTCCCACCAATGGCATGCTAGCATTTCATTTTTCTCCACATCCTTGTCATTATTTGTTATTGCCTATGTTTTGGATATAAGCCATTTTAACTAGGGTGAGATCACATCTCATTGTAGTTTTGATGTGCTTTTCTCTGATAATCAATGATGTTGAGCACCTTTTCATATGTCTGTTTGGCATTTGTTTTTCTATTAAAACAAATGGCAAATAAATAGTTGTTTGTTCACTATAGGTGTGTTTCACCATATGTGAGTTCACTCTAGGTGTGTTTGACATTTGCTGGACTAGACGAACAAAAAATGTCTGTTCAAATATATTGCCTATTTTTAATTGCATTATTAGATTTTTTTCCTATAGATATATTTGAGCTCCTTATGTATTCTGGTTATTAATCCTTTGTCAGATAGGTAGTTTGCAAATATTTTTTCCCATTTTGTAGGTTGTCTCTTCATTTTGCTGATTGTTTTCTTTGCTGTGCAAAAGTGTTTTAACTTGATGTGAATCCATTTGTCCATTTTTTCTTTGGTTGCTTGTGCTTGTGGTATATTGCTCAAGAAATTTTTGCTCAGACCAATGTCTTGAAGATTTTCCCTCAAACTTTCTTATACTAGTTCATAGTTTGAGGTATTAAATTTAAGTTTTCAATTCACTTTGTTTTGATTTTTGTATATGGTGAGAGATAGGGGTCTAGCTTCACTCTTCTGCATATGGATATCCAGTTTTCCCAGCACCATTAATTGAAGAGACTATCTTTTCCCCAGTGTATGTTCCAGGTACTTTTGTAAAAAAAAAGAAATGAGTGTTTTGTTTTGTTTTTTTGTTTTTTTTTTGTTTTTTTTTTTTGTTTTTTTTTTTTACAGAAAAACCTACAGGTATGTGGATTTGTCTCTGGATTCTCTATTCTGTTCCATAGGTCTATGTTTCTGTTTTTATGCCAGTACCAAGTTTTTTGTTTAATATAGCTCTGTAATATAATGTGAAACCAGGTGATGTTATTCCTCCAGTTTTGTTATTTTCCCTTAGGATAGCCTTGACTATTCTAGGTCTTCTGTGGTTCCATATAAATTTTAGTATTATTTTTATTTCTGTGAAGAATGTCGTTGGTATTTTGATAGGGATTGCATTGAATCTGTAGATTGCTTTAGGCAGTATAGACATTTTAAGAATACTGATTCCTCCAATCTGTGATTAATTTGATTTGTGGATGTCACAAATAAAATTACCTTTTTAATTTGTTTTTCAGATTGTTCTCCTTTGGCATCTGGAAATGCAACTGACTTCTGTATGTTGATTTTGTATCCTGCAGCTTTACTGAATTTGTTTATCATTTCCAATAGTTTTTCTTTTAAATTTTATTTATGTATTTATGTATGTATGGATTTATTTAATTTTGCTTTAAGTTCCAGGATACATGTGCAGGACGTGAGGTTTTCCACATAGGTATACATTTGCTATGGCAGTTTACTGCACCTATCAACCCATCATCTAGGTTTTAAGCCCCACATGCATTAGGTATTTGTGCTAATGCTCTCCCTCCCCTTGCCCCCCACCCCCTGACAGGCCCCGGTGTGTGATGTTCCCCTTGCTCCATGTCCATGTGTTCTCATCTTCAACTCCCACTTATGAGTGAAAAAATGCTGCGTTTGCTTTTCTGTTCCTACGTTAGTTTGCTAAGGGTGATGCCTTCCAGCTTCATCCATGCCCTGGCAAAGGACATAAACTCATTTTTTTTTATGGCTGCATAGTATTCCAGGGTGTACCTGTGCCACATTTATTTATCCAGTCTATCGCTGATAGGCATTTGGGGTGGTTCTGTGTATTTGCTATTGTAAATAGTGCTGCAATAAACACACATGTGCATGTGTCCTTATAATAAAATGATTTCTAATCCTTTGGGTATATACCCAGTAATGGGATTGCTGGGTCAAATGGTATTTCTGGTTCTAGGTCCTTGAGGAATCACCACACTCTTCCGCAATGGTTGAACTAATCTACACTCTCACCAACAGTGTAAAAGCATTCCTATTACTCCACAGCCTTTCCAGCATCTGTTGTTTCCTGACTTTTCAATAATCGCCATTCTGACTGACGTGAGATGGTATCTCATTGTAGTTTTGATTTGCATTTCTGTAATGACCAGTGATAATGACTTTTTTTTCATATGTTTGTTGATGGCATAAATGTCTTCTTTTGAGAAGTGTCTGTTCATATCCTTTGTCCAGTTTTTGATGAGGTTGGTTTACTTTTTGTAAATTTGTTTAAGTTCCTTGTAGATTCTGGATATTAGACATTTGTCAGGTGGATAGATTGCAAAAATTTTTCTCTCATTCTGCAGGTTTCCTGTTCACTCTGATGATAGTTTCTTTTGCTATGGAGAAGCTCTTTAGTTTAGTTAGATCCCATTTTTCAATTTTGGCTTTTGTTGCAATTACTTCTGGTATTGTAGTCATGAAGTATTTGCTCATACCTATGTCCTGATTGGTATTGCCTAGATTTTCTTCTATGGTTTTTATGGTTTGGGGTTTTACAGTTTAGTCTTCAACCCATCTCGAATTAATTTATGTATAATTTGTAACGAAAGGTCCAGTTTCAGTTTTCTACATATGGCTAGCCAGTTTTTCCAGCATCATTTATTAAATAGAGTATCCTTTCTCCATTGCTTGTTTTTGTCAGGTTTGTCAAAGAACAGATGGTTGTAGATGTGTGGTGGCTGTCTCTCACCACTCCTCTTCAACATAGTATTGAAAGTTCTGGCCAGGGTAATCAGAAAAGAAAACGAAATAAAAGGAATTCAAATAAGAAGAGTGGAAGTCAAATTATCTCTGCTTGCAGATGACACAATTGCATGTTAAGAAAACCACATCATTTCAGCCCAAAAACTCCTTAAGCTGAAAAGCAACTTCAGCAAAGTCTCAAGATACAAATTAATGTGGAAAAATCACAAGCATTCCTATACACCAACAATGTACAAGCAGAGAGGCAAATCATGAGTTAACTTCCATTCATAATTGTTACAAAGAGTATAAAACACCTAGGAATACAACTTACAAGGGACATGAAGGACTTCTTCAAGGAGAACTACAAACCACTGCTCAAGAAAATGAGAGAGGACACAAACAAATGGAAAAACATTTCATGCTCATGAATAGGAAGAATCAGTATCATGAAAATTGTCATTCTACCCAAAGTAATTTATAGATTCAATGCTATTTTCATCAAGCTACCATTGACTTTCTCCACAGAATTAGAAAAAACTACTTTAAATTTCACATGGAACCAAAAATGAACCCATATAGCCAAGATAATTCTAAGCAAAAAGAACAAAACTGGAGGTATCATGCTACTTGACTTCAAGGTATACTACAAGGCTACAGTGACCAAAACAGCATGGTACTGGTACCAAAACAGTTCTAATAGTTTTATTGTGGACTCTTTAGGTTTTTCCAAATATAAGATTATATCACCTGCAAACAAATTATTTGACTTGTTTCTTTGCAATTTGTGTGCCTTTTATTTCTATCTCTTGCCTTATTACTCTAGCTAGGACTTCAGTACTATGTTCAATAACAGTGGAGAAAGTGGGCATTATTGTGGTGTTCCAGATCTCTGAGGAAAGACTTTCAGTTTTTCAAATTCAGTATGATATTTGCTGAGAATCAATTGTACATGGCTAAGGGCCATATACAATAGTATGTAACTATTGTATTTAACTAGGCCATTGTATATAACAATGTGTATAGTATATAACAATGTGTATAGTATATAACTATTGTATATAACTAGGCCACTGTATATAACAATGTATATAGTATGTAACTATTGTATATAACTAGGCCATTGTATATAACTAGGGGCCATCCCCTAGTCCTGAGATATATCCAGAGCTGCCATCCAGGTGTCTGAAAATAGAGTCAAAAATGTAAGAAATCTACCTAGTGTTCTACTGTACTGTGGCTAAGGTGGCTAAGCTGGTACTTAAACCACAAGACACAGTCTTTCTCATTCTTTCCTCCCTTTTCCAAAGGCAGAAGAGCTTCATCTTATAGCCTTTACTCCCACAGGTCCATGGGGAATACTACCAGCCTATCGCAAATGTTCCCTTAAGACCCAAGGGCTCTTACATCAGCTTGTGATGAATGCTGCATAGCTTGGGACTCACCCTTCAGGGCAGTGGGCTCCCCTCTGACCCAAGGCGGGTCCAGAAAATGACATTCAATATTAAATTCTCAAATTTGAAATCCTCAGGAACCCACTTGGCACTTTACCCCACTGTGGCCAAGCTGGTACCTAAAGTCCAAGACAAATTCGCTTTACTCTTTCTTCTGCTTTTCTCAAGCTGAAGGGATTTCTTTCTATATCCACTGCAGTTGGTAATGTGTTGAGTCTCAACTAAAGCCAGAATGTCTCTGAGGCTCACCCAAGGCTTTCAAGGTAATACCTGGGTATTGCTGCTGGTTATTAAGGGCCACAGGCCTCTTCAGTTAGGTGATGAGTGCTGCCAGGACTGGGTCCTTTCCTTCAAGACAGCAGGTTTTTTTCTGGCCCAAGATGTGTCTAGAAATATCATCTGGGAGCTAGGGCCTTGAATGAGGGCCTCATGCATCTAACTGATACCCTGTTCTGCTGTGTCTGAACTGGTATCCAAGATGCAAGACAAATTCCTTCTCACGCTTCCCTCCTTTATCCTCAGAAGAATGAAAGGGGTCTCCTTTGGAGCCACAAGCTGTGCAGCCTGGGGTTAGGGAAGGGGTAATGCCAGCATTGCATTAGCCATCCCAGCTGGTGTCTTAGTACGTTGCATGACACCCCTTCCCCCCGCTCCCCCCAGTCCACTGCCTCTGAGCCTGGTTCAGCACTAAACTTGTCTAAGAATCGCAGTTCTTATGGCCTAGTCTGCCTTTTGAATTTACTTAAGAGAGCTAGAGCACTTTAGCCTGTGGTAGTGAGGCTTGCAGGGATTGAGTTTTGACTGCTGAGATTGGGGATTTTCCTTTGCCAAAGGCTGGTTTAAATGTTCCCTCTGTGGGTGGGCATCAGCTGAGTTTGGTATATTTTTTATTTCTGCTTTAACAGGACAGCACTGAGTTTAATGTCCCACAATTGTTCTCCCCCAGGCCCAGGAAAGTTGTCTGCACCACACCACCACTGCAATAGGATGGAGAAGGCTTAGCATCAGTGATTTGAGACTGTTCTCTCTACCTCTTCAGTTCCTCTTTCAGTGATAGAAAGTTAAGACCATGTAATATGAGTGCTCACCTGATTTTTTGTTATTATAAAGGATTTCTTTTTGTTTGTTTGTAGGTAGCTGTTAAATTGGTGTCCTTGCAGAGTTGGGTGGATGACAGGTGGAGACTTCTATTCTGCCATCTTGTTCTTCCTTCTCCCTGTGTAATGTATAATTGTATAATGTATAATTGTCCCTGTGTCATGTACAATTGTTTCTAATTTTTGTGAAGTTCCATTCACCTTTTCTTTGGTTGTCATTTATTTGAGTGATACACTTAAGAAAACATTGCATAATGCACATTCTTGAAGATTTACATCCATATTTTCTTCAAGCAGATATTTTAGTTTGAGTCCTTACATTAAGGTTTTTAATCCATTTTGAGTTATTTTTCATATCTTGAGTGGTAAGAATCTAACTACATTTATTTTGCTTGTGGATATTCAGTTATCCAGAACCATTTGTTAAAGAGACTGTTTTGTTCCCCTATTGGTCTTGGTTCCCTTATCGAAAATTATAATAGCCAAGATATGGAATCAACATAAGTGTCCATCAATAGATAAGTGGATAAATAAAATACATATATACACACAATGGAATATTATTCAGCAACTATTAAATAAAATCTTTTCATTTGTGGCAACGTGAAGGGAACTGGAGGAGATTATGTTAAGTGAAATAAGCCAGGAACACGAAGACATATACTGCATGTTTTCACCCATATGTGAGAGGTAAAATAATTGCTCTCATGGATGTAGTGAATAGAATGGTGGTTACCAGAGGCTGAGAAGAGTAGTGAGTGGGTTATAAGCAGGAGTTGGTTTATGGGTACAAAAAAACAGTTAGGTAGAAGGAATAAGGTCTAGTGTTCAATAGCACAATAGTGCAACTTTACCTAATAATTTATTGTATATTTCAATATAGCTAGAAGAGAAGATTTGGAATGCTCTCTTTTTTTTTCAAAAGCCTCAATGTTTTTGAGTTAAAGTACATACCAATTATCCAGGTTTGACCACTACACATTGTATGCTTATGTCAAAATATCACATTCACCCATAAATATGTACAACTATTATGTATCCATAAAAAGTAAAAATTAATAAGAATTTTCAAATGAAAATTAATTGTCATAAATATGTGGATTTAGTTCTGGATTTTCAACTTTGTTACATTGATGTATATATCAGTTCTTATGCCAGTATCACACTATGATTATTAATTTAGAATAGTAATAAAAATCATCAAATTTATGCTTTATTTTTAAATTAAAAAATAATTATTTGCCAAATATTTATTTTTATATCCAGACTGAAGTTTTTAAAAGAAAATTATTGAGGGGGCGGGGCCAAGATGGCTGGCTAGAAGCAGTTGTGTTCCCAGGTTCTCAAGGATAAAACTATAACAAGCATGTGAATTCTTCACTAGCAACCAAGATATCCAGGTACTCTCATCAAAATTGACTAGAAGGCTGGCTAGATCCACAAAGAGAATGAAGAGCAGTGTGGTGCTGCGGCCTACCTGAGAGCCACACAGGGAAGGGGAACTCTCTTCCCCCGGCCAAGGGAGGCAGTGAGTGAGCACACTATCCAGCCATGGAAACTGTGTTTTTTCCATGGAGCTGTGCAACCCAGGGATCGGAAGATCCCACTTATGAACCCATGCCACCAAGGCCTAGTGTCCCAAATCCAGAATGCACAGATTCTTACAGTCTCTCAGCAGGAATCTGCTTAAACCTACTGAACTCCTGGGGAAAGGGGCAACCACCATCAGCTGTCCCTGTCTCATCCCTTTGAGCTCCTTGGGGGAGGGGCAGCAGCCAGTACTGATACTTGCAACTGCCTAAGCAGTTGCAACACACTAAGCTCCCTGGGCAAGGGAAGGATGACACCCATTTCTATAGCTCCAGGCAGTGCCTTTCCCCTGCTGGAGCCAGGGAGGCTGGATAGCTTGTTCACAAGACTTGTCCCCACAGCCTAACACACCAGCTGTGGCAGTCTGTGGCCAGAGTGCCCCTTCAGGCTTACTCCAACCCATCCTTCCTCATTGGACAGGTCTTCCCTGCAGGATCTCCAATAACTCTGGCAAGAGACTCAGGGACAGAAGTCAGATCTCCCTGGGCCTGAGCCCCTAAGTGGAGGTGTGGCCACAGTCTCTGCAGACCAGTAGACTTACCCTCTCCTCCTGGTAGTTCTGAGGAATCCCAGCAGCCCAGATGAGTAGGTTCCCACCCTGGCAAAACATGCCTTCTCCACCAAGGGACAAAGTGCTTTTTTAAAAGGGTCCTGCTCCCCAACTGCCACCCAACTGAGTGAGACCCTCCAACAGGGGTTGTCAGACACCCTATACAGGAGCAGTCCTACTGTCATCAGGTTGGTGCCCCTCAAGGTCAGAGGTCCCAGAAGAAGGAGAAGGAACCCATCTTTGCTGCTCTTCAGCACCCTTGAGTAACATCTCCAGGTGTGGGAAGAAATCAGATGAATAAGGCGCAAGCAAACCCCAGCAAACTTCAGCAGCCCTACATAAGAGGGACCTGAGTACTGAAATTAAAAACAAATAGAAAGTTACAGAAACAGCATTAACAACAACATCAACAACAAAAAGGCCCCCACAAAAACCCCATCCAAGGGTCTGCAGCCTCAAAGACTAAAACTAGACACACTCATGAAGATGAGAAAGAATCAGTTTCTAAAAATGCTGAAAACCCAAAATGTCAGAGTGCGTCTTCTCCTCCAAATAAGTACAACATCTCTCTATCAAGGGCACAGAACTCGATGGAGGATCAGATGGATGAATTGGCAGAAGTAGGCTTCAGAAGATGAGTAGTAAAAAACTATGATGAGCTAAAGGAGCATGTTCTAACCCAACGCAAAGAAACTAAGAACTTTGATAAAAGGTTAGAGGAATTTCTAACTAGAACAACCAGTTTAGAGAGAAACAGAAATGACCTGATGGAGCTGAAAAACATAGCGTGAGAACTTCATGAAGCATACACAAGTACCAGCAGCCAGATTGACCAAACAGAAGAAAAGACACCAGAGTTTGAAGACCACCTTACTAAAATAAGACCTACAGACAAGAATAGAAAAAAAAAAAGAATGAAAAGGAATGAACAAAGCCTCCAATAAATATGGGACTTCATATAAAGACAGAACCTACAACTGATTGGAGTACCAGATGGAAACAGGGAGAATGTAAACAAGCTGAAAAACACACTTCAGGATATTATCCAAGATAATTTCCCCAACCTACCAAGATAGGCCAACATGCAATTTCAGGAAATACAGAGAACACCATTAAGATACTCCATGAGAAGATCAACCCCAAACATATAATTATCAGATTCACACACAACAATACTAACCTTAAATGTAAATGGGCTAAATGCTCCAATTAAAAGGCGCAGACTGGCAAATTGGATAAGGAGTCAAGACCCATCAGTGTGCTGTATTCAGGAGACCCATCTTACGTGCAGAGACACACCCAGGTTCAAAATAAAGGGATGGAGGAAAATTTATCAAGCAAAATGAAAGCAAAGAAAAGCAGGGGTTGCAATCCTAGTCTCTGATGAAACAGACTTTAAACCAACAAAGATTAAAACAAGACAAAGAAGGTCATTACAAATGGTAAAGGGAACAATTCAGCAAGAAGAACTAACTATTCTGAATACAAATGCACCCACTACAGGAGCACCCAGATTCATAAAACCAGTTATTAGAGACCTACAGAGAGACTTAGACTCCCAGACAATAATAGTGGGAGACTAAAACACCCCACTGTCAGTATTAGACAGATTAATGAGACAGGAAATTAACAAGGACATTCAAGACTTAAAGTCAGCTCTGGATCAAGTGAACCTAGTAGACATCTACAGAACTTTCTACGCAAAATCAATAGAATATACATTCTTCTCAGTGCCACATGGCACTTATTCTAAAGTTGAACACATAATTGGAACTAAAACACTCCTTAGCAAATGCAAAAGTAATGAAATCATAACAAACAGTCTCTCTGGCCATTGTGTAATCAAATTAGAACTCAGGATTAAGAAACTCATTCAAAACCACACAATTTCATGGAAATTGAATAAGCTGCTCCTGAATGACTCCTGGATAAATAATAAAATTAAGACAGAAATCAAGTTCTTTGAAACCAATGAGAAAAAAGAGAAAACATACCAGCATCTCTGGGACACAGCTAAAGCAGCGTTAAGCAGGAATTTTATAGCACTAAATGCTCACATCAGAAAACTAGAAAGATCTCAAATCAACACCCTAACATCACAATTGAAAGAGCTAGAGAGATAAGAGCAAACTAATCCAAAAGCTAGCTGAAGAGAAGAAATAACTAAAATTAGAGAAAAATTGAAGGAGATAGAGACATGAAAACTCTCTAAAAAGTCATGAATCTGGGAGCTGCTTTTTTGGAAAAAAAAAAAAAAAGGCAAATTTTGAAGAATCAAATCGCCACAATAATAAATGATAAAGAGCATGTCACCACTAACCCCACAGAAATACAAACTACCATCAGAGAATACTATAAACTCCTCTATGCAAATAAAATAGAAAATCTAGAAGAAATGGGTAAATTCCTGGATGATACACCCTACCAAGACTAAACCAGGAAGAAGTTAAATCCATGAAGAGATCAATAAAAAGTTCTGAAATTGAGACATTAATTAATAGCCTAACAATAAAAATTAAATAAATAAATAAATAAATAAATAAATAAAGCCCAGGACCGGATGGATTCACAGCTGAATTCTACCAGAAATACAAAGAGGAGCTGATACCATTCCTTCTGAAACTTGAAACAATTGAAAAGGAGGGTGTCCTGCCTAACTCATTTTATGAAGCCAGCATCATCCGGATACCAAAACCGGGAAAAGAAACAATAAAACCAGAAAACTTCAGGCCAATATTCCTGATGCGCATTGATGCAAAAATCCTTAATAAAACACTAGCAAACTGAAATCAGCAGTACATCAAAAAACTTAATCACCACGATCAAGTCAGGTTCATCCCAGGGATGCAAGTCTGGTTCAACATATGCAAATCAATAAATGTAATCCATCACATAAACAGAACCAATGACAAAAGCCACTTGATTATCTCAATAGGCGCAGAAAAGACCCTTGATAAAATTCAACATACCTTCGTGTTAAGAACTCTCGATAAACTATGTATTGATGGAAGATATTTGAAAATAATAAGAGCTCTTTACGACAAACCTACAGAAAATATCATATTGAATGAGCAAAAACTGGAAGCATTCCGTTTGAAAACCAGCACAAGAGAAGGAAGCTCTCTCTCACCACTCATATTAAACATAATATTGGAAGTTCTGGCCAGGGAAATCAGGCAAGAGAAAGAAATAAAAGGTATTCAAATAGGAAGAGAGGAATTCAAGTTGTCTCTGTTTGCAGATGACACAATTTTACATTTAGAAAACCCAATCATCTCAGCTGCAAAACTTCTTGAACTGATAAGCACCTTCGGCGAAGTCTCAGGATAAAAAAAATCAATGTGCAGAAATTACAAGCATTCCTTTACACCAACAATAGGGAAGCAGAGAACCAAATAGTGAATGAACTCTCATTCACAGTTGCTACAAAGAGAGTAAAATACCTCAGAATGCAGCTAACAAGGGATGTGAAGGACCTCTTAAATTAGAACTACAAACCACTGCTCAAGGAATTAAGAGAAGATATAAAACATGGAAAAACATTTCATCCTCATGGATAGGAAGAATCAATATCATGAAAACGGGCATGTAGGGAAAAGGAAGAGAGATCAGACTGTTACTGTGTCTATGTAGAAAGGGAAGACATAAGAAACCCCATTTTGACCTGTACCCTGAACAATTGCCTTACCCTGAGATGCTATTAATCTGTAACTTTGCCCCAACCTCTTTGCCCCAACCTTGAGCTCATAAGTTCAGGAACAGAAAACCAAACACTGCATGTTCTCACTCATAACTGAGAGTTGAACAATGAGAACACATGGACACATGGAGGGGAAGATCACACACTGGGGACTGTCTGGGGGTCGGGGGCTAGGGGAGGGATAGCATTAGGAGAAATACCTAATGTAGGTGATGGGTTGATGGGTGCAGCAAACCACTATGGCATGTGTATACCTATGTAGCAAACCTGCACATTCTTCAACGTATCCCAGAACTCAAAATATAATTTTTAAAAAAAGAAATACAAATAAAGACCTTAGCAAGATATCACCTCACACCTGTTAGGATAGATATTATCAAAAAATAACATATAACAAGTGTTGGCAAACCCTTGTACACCATTGGTGGAAACGACAAATGGTGCAGCATCTATGGAAAAGAGTACTGAGGGTTCCCCCAAATTAAAAATAGAATTGCCATATATTCTAAGTATCATATGGCAATTATGAGCTGCTGATATCTGGATCTGGAAGAGGTATATGCACTCCCATGTTCATCGCAGCATTATTTACAATGGCCAAGATAAAGAGACAACCCAAATGCCCATAAATGCATGAATGGATAAAGAAAATATGGCATACATACAGTGTAATATTATTCAGCCTGATAAAAGAAGGAAATTCTGCTCTTGGCAACAACATGAATAAACTTTGAGAACGCTATGCTAAATTAAATAAGCCAGTTGCATAAAGACAAATACTTTAGGACCCCACTTATATAAGGAATGTAAAATAGGCAGACTCATTGAAGCAGAGGTACAGTGGCAGTTGCCATGGATTGTGGGTAATGGAATGGGAGGTTGCTGTTCAATAGGGATAAAATTTAGGTTATATAAGACAAATACATTCTAGATATCTGCTGGACAACATTGTGCCTAGAGTTAACAATATTGTATTGTGCACTTAAAAATTTGTTAAGAGGGTAGATCTCATGTTAAAGATTTTTATCAATAAATAATATAATTCTTTGACTTGATTTTTTAAAAGACATTCTATAGCAGAGGAATATGTCCAGTATTTTATTAGCATACCATTATTATTGTGATCCCAGTACTGCTGTGAAAGACCACACTCAATAAAAGGAAGATAAAACTATTTTTCAATTTATAACCATATTAATTTAGCAAAGAAAATGCTTTTACATAAACAACATCATTTGTAGCCTCTTTCATCAAATTTTGCATGTTGCTATGGACTAATTTTAAAAAGTGCTCTCTCTCGTATTTTATTTGCTAGGAAAACTTGTCATTTACCGGTGGGCTCATCTATGAAAAGAGTACTAACTTGTGTCCTGTCCAAATATATATAGAGTAGCAGTTCAGAGCCCTGAAATCCCTTAATTCTGGTCTGTCTCCTTAGGCAGGGGCAAGGGGCAAATGGCAGGATATAGTTCTGCTTCTTGCTTCCTCGCATTAGAGTTATATGATGGAAGATTTAGTTTGACCTTTTTTGGAGAGAATCAGAAAGAACAGGCTTCTTGGCTTTATTCAGTTTTAGATTCCTGCAGCCAAAGCAACCACATGTCATGAATGTGCGCTAGCTGGGCTCACTAAAGATCTTCAGGCAGACAAAATTCATCAGTGATAACACGAACAAACACAACACATACCTAGTGGTATTATAGAATTATAACATTACATATAGAGAGATAAATAGCTAGATACATATACATCATACACACGTGTGTGTGTGTGTGTGTGTGTGTGTGTGTGTATAATTGTAAAGAGTAACAGAAGGGAATTTAAGGATTATTTAGTGGAAATCTCTAATTTTTATAGAGTGTTATGGATTGAATGTTTATGTCTCCCCCAAAATTCATATGATGAAATTCTACCTCCCAATGTGATGATATTTGGTGGTGAGGCCTTTGTGAGCTGAGTAGGGCAGAAGTCTCATATATGGGATTAGATTCCATATAAAAGAGACCCTCAGAGAGCTCTCTCACTCCTTCTGCCTTATGAGGACAAAGCCAGAAGGCAGTCTGAAACCTGGAAGAGGACCCTCAGCAGAACCTGAGGGTTCTGACACCCTGAACTTACACTTTCAGTCTTCAAAACTGGAAAAAGTAAATTACTGTTGTTTATAAGCCACCAAGTTCATAGTATTTTTTTATAGCAACCCATTATACCTGATGTAAATGACGAGTTGATGGGTGCTGACGAGTTGATGGGTGCAGCACACCAACATGGCACAAGTATACATATGTAACAAACCTGCACGTTATGCACATGTACCCTAGAACTTAAAGTATAATAATAATAAAAGAAAAGAAAAGAAAAAGACATAGGGACTCATAGATTTATAAATATTAAGTGAATTGTTACAAATTGTTACAGTTGTTGGTAAGGCTGCAACTCCAAGATTAGTTTGTATTTTCTAAGACATGAATGTTTGAATTCAAATGTATTCATATAAATGTACTGAATAGTTTGATTTGCTCATCTCAATTCAGGTGCAACTTATGTACATTGCCAATAGCCTTATTTCAAGTTATGTTGAGAATTTACAAACTTTGGTCACCAGTGGTTCACACTGAGGCCGTGATGATCTACCTATTTGCACATAATTTTACAAACTGCACTTTTATGCACTGGTTGTGAAATATATTCTTCATTCATTCATTCATTCAAGTACTAAATGCACATTTATTTCGAGCACCTGCTTTGTGCAAAGAAAAAAGGTACATACAATACAGAACCAGGAAACTTTCCACCACTGGGTCTTTAAGCTGTAGTTGAGAGAGAAAAACCATATGTTTCCAATCACATCCATTTTTATGCTATGAAAACTCTTCTTCTTGTACAATGTCATTAAGATCTCTGTGCTTTATAGCTTCAAATAAACTTATTGCAAGCAATATTTTACATTTATATTTTATATTTTCTATCAAGCCACTTTCCAAACTACACACATATATCATCACTGTTGGTAACTGACTCATGGGATAGTAAACACGCAGAGGTAATACTTTTGCCCAGCACACAAAAAGATTAGATGGAAAACAGAATGATAGGTCATCCGGAAAACAAAACAATATGTAACAAAACAAACACTAACTCTTGTCTTTTAAACAAACCACTCTAGGAGACTTTTTTACCTACAGAGAGAATTCAAAACATTAAATCAGTTAGCATGATTTTAAAAAATACCTCATTTAAGCAGAACTGAATGAAAATTGAGACCCCAAAATCCATATAAAGAATCAACAAAACCAAAAATTGTTTCTTTGAAAGGATAAAGAAGATTGATAGGCCACTAGCAAGACTAACAAAAAAGAGAGGATCTAAATAAATGCAATCAGAAATGACAAAGGGAACACTACAACTAACCCCACAGAAATACAAGATTCTCAGGGACTATTATGAACACCTCTATGGACACAAATTAGAAAATCTAGAGAAAATAGATAAATTCCTGGAAACACAATTTCCCAAGATTGAATCACAAAGAAACTGAAGCCCTGAACAGACTAATATCAAGTTCTAAAATTTAATTGGTAGTAAGCCTATCAACCAAAAAGCCTTGAATTACATAAATTCAAAGCCAAATTCTACGAGACGTAGAGAGAAGAGCTGGTACCAATTCTACTGAAACTATTTTAAAAAATAGAGTAGAAGGTTTTTCTTCCTAATTCATTCTATGAAGCCAGCATCACCCTAATACCAAAACCTGGCAAAAATACAATAAAAAAGAAAATTATGGACCAATATCCCCAATGAACACAGATGCAAAAGTACTCTACAAGATACTAGCAAACCGAATCCAGCAGCACATGAAAAAATTAATTCTTAATTGATAAGAGGGAACTAATTAAACTAAACAGCTTCTGCACAGCAAAATGAACTATTAGTAGAGTAAACAGACAACCAACAGAATTGGGAGAAAATATTCACAAACTATGCATTCAGCAAAGGTCTAATATCCAGAATCTATAGGAACAATTCAACAAGCAAAAGGAGATAGCCCTGTTAAAAAATGGGCAGAGGACACGAACGGACACTACTGAAAAGAAGACAAATAAGTAACTAGTCTGAAAAAATGCTGAATATCACTAATCATCATAGAAACACAAAGAAAAACCACAAGGAGATACCATCTCACACCAGTCACAATGGTTATTTTTAAAAAGTTTAAAAAAGTAGATGCTGGTGAAGCTATGGGAAAAAGGGAATGCTTATATACTGTTGGTGGACAGTGTAAATTAGTTCAGCCACTGTGGAAAGCAGTTTGGAGATTTCTCAAAGAACTTAACACATAACTACCATCTGACCCAGCAATCCCATTACTGAGTATATACGTCAAGGAAATTACATCATTCTACCAAAAAGTCACATACACACATATGTTGATCACAGCACTATTTACAATAGCAAAGACATAGAATCAACCTAGGTACCCATCAGTGGTGGACTTGATGAAGAAAATGTGGCACATATACACCATGGAATACTATGCAGCCATAAAAAATAATATTATATTCCTTGTAGCAACATGGGTGCAGCTGGAGGCCATTATCCTAAGCAAATTAATGCAGGAACAGAAAACCAAATACTGCATGTTATTACTTATAAGTGGAAGCTAAACATTGGGTATGCATAGACATAAAAATGGGAGCAATAGATATTGGAGACTACTGGTGGGAAGAAAGGGAAGGAGGCAAGGGCTGAAAAACTTTCTATTAGGTATTATCCTTGCTGCCATGGTGACAGGCTCATTTATACTTCAAACCTCAACATCACACAATACGTCCATGTAAAAAGCCTGCACATGTTTCCCCTTAGTCTAAAAGAAAAGTTGAAATTATTTTTTAAATATCTCCTTTAAAACCTTTTTTCCCAGTAGGGGAGAAACTAGTTTCACTCTATATTTTTATGGAACTTCAGAAGTTCATTAAACTTATGCAGAGGATGTAAGAACATTGGTGTCAGTGTTATTTATGATATATCTTCACAAAAAGTTATTCAGGGCTTCCAGAAACTCAAGAATGGGTACAAAAATAAGCAAGCCTAAGGCAGACTGTTTTTAATAATAGAGGGTCTATCATTAGTTGAATTCCTGTAGTGTAACAAACTTATTTTGGTCATTTTCATATAAAGAAAATCATTGACTTACGATGGTTCAACTGACGATCATTTGACTTCAGAATGGTGTGAAAGTGATACACATTCAATAGAAACCATACTTCAAAATTTGATTTTTGATCTTTTCTCAGGCTAGCTATATGCAGTATGATTCCCTTTCACAGTGATGGGTAGCCGCAGCCAGACACAGCACCCAGTCCACCATGCTTTCATAAGAGTAAACAACTGATACTCTGTAGTGTGCCGTGTTGCCAGATGGTTTTGGTCAACTGTAGGCTAATGTAAGTGTTTAAGCACTTTTAAGGTAGACCAGGCTAAGTTATGATGGTCTGAAAGATTGGTGTATTAAATGCATTTTGAACTGACAACATTTTCATATTATGAAGGGTTCATTAGGACATGACCACATCATGTGTCAAAGAACATCTCTATTATCTTCTATCTTTACAACAATAGTACCAGATTGACATGTTATTTTTATTTAATAATTGAGAAAACTGAGGCTCAGGATGTAAAGTGATATCCCCAGGGCTAGAATTACATAGCTGGGATTTGAAGCCACATTAATGTCATTCCAAAGTCTTTGCTTATTCCACTAAACAACCTTGTCCTATGTGTATACAGCTTTGATTTTTTTTTTTTTTCATTAGCAGGAAGGAATGAGAAAACATAGTCTCTATTTCTCAGGCTTTCAGTGTCTAAACCTGTCTTTCATAGTCCATAAGCCATTCTCTCAGGCTTGGAACCAATTCATCCAGGCCTGAAAACCTGAACTCTCTCCAAGAAGCCAGGTACTCCACATTTTCAGATACTTTGGATTTCAGTTCCTTTATTATAACATTCATTCTACTATTTCCAATTTGAATAACCTTGAATGAGGGAACTAGCACATAGTACTGGGTTAAACATTTATGCTTTATTTCCAAACAAGCTTTAATCCCTATCAATGATTTATTCCTGCTATCACTAGATAAAGTACTCTGAACAGTATTGCCTATTGACCTTATGAACTGGAGCAATTGACAAACATTCGGACTCATAGACTATATACTTTCTTTTAGAATACAATAGAAATAATCTGGCCATTTCAGGGGATTTGATTTACTTCAAAACTTGTAACACAGATAGTAATATTCTTAACGCCAGCATCACTTTATTGGCCACAGAGGTTCTAGTTTTTAAATCATTCTAATTTATTTCACAGAATTATAGACATATTGCCCTGTATGCAGTACTTTGTATATTCTTGTATTTTAAATACATTTTATGAGAAGGAAACCTTAAATTTATCCAGATCAACAAGTTCTCTCAATATCGATTAGATTACCTTTCCAGAAACATAAACAAGAAGTATATTTAACACCAGAAATGTTTATTTTTTCTTTAGACTAAATTCTAAAAAGTCAGTAAGTCTGGCTGTTCTAACTCTTCTCCATCTATCATTGATTGTACTGTCCCTTGGAGAGTAACTCCTTCCAATATATCACAATCTGGATTATTTCATTACATGAAAATATGTTCTCAACTGTTATTAAATTTGATTTAATTACATAAGACTTCAAAAAATGTGCTTTGGCTAAATCTTTTCCTTGAGAATGTTAATTTTCTTCCACAGTATAAATCAGTTTGAGAATCACCATGTGCTTGAATAAAGTAAATAGTACGCAAATCAAAATATCAAAGTGTGTTTTGCAGTGAATGAGCAGGAGAAATATTGTCCAGAAATAAAGAAAGAGAGCCATGGTATAAGAGTGTCAGACCTTGGAGACAGTCTCATCTTGTGGAGAAGGAAATTAAGGACAAGAAACATGAAATGACTCACTCAAGTAACAGGACAAGTTCATTACTGAGCCATGAAGAGAACACCTGTATAAGCTGTTTAAACCGCTATACTACTTATTTTTAACACTCACTGTGCATCTGAATTGACTGGGGAGCTCTTAAAAATACAGATGTCTGGGCCTCCTCTCCAAGGATTTTGATTCAATTCATTGATAATAGGGTCAAGTCATCTGTATTTCTTAAGCCAGTCCCTCTTCAACCACTTCAGCTATCTACCAACAATGAGAACTACCAAACTATATTATGCTGACTCTCTAACATTTTGGACATAAATCACTGCCTTTGAAGCTACATGAATGGAGTTGTCCATTCTCCTTAATGAATCTAATAAGAGCTTCACTTGATGGAGTGTATTAAAGGATGTACTACACAAATGGCATGCTTATAAAGGAATATTGAAGTGTTGTCCTAGACACTTAGCCTTCAGTTTAAAATTGAGAGAATTGTGGATTCATGAATCTCCGTATTTTTAGGGAATTAATGGTTGTTATATATATAATGTGCTTCACAAAGCTGTCACTGAACCTCCTTCTCTCCAATCTGGCTTAGATGTCCCTCCTATGTCCTTTCATAGCACTCTGGGATTAGATCTGTAATAGCAGTTACCACATTGCATAAAATTTATTTATTTTTGCCTATTTCTTCCACTAGGTTGTGAGAAAAAACAAAGGAAGAATTCTGTTATTCATTTTTGTATTTCCAAAATTTAGCATCTTTTCTGGCACAAAGTAAATAATAAATACCAGTTAAACTGAACTAAATTTGGAGTGTTAAAAGAACAATATTATAATGAGTTTATCAAATAAAACAGAAAGGGGTTTCCAATCCAGAGTAGACAAAGATAATGGAAAAGAGTGTCTTGTGCCAGGTGGACAAAAGTATGGATGCCTCTTCTATTCTCATAAGGAAAGGGTAAGATGTGTATCAAGTTCTTGTACTAGTAGGCTTACATATGTTGTCTTATTACATGCTCACAAAAATCTTCCAAAGTAGTTTTCATTACTTCTGATTATCATATATAGAAGTTGATGCTAAGAGTTGATGCAAATTAATTAACCTGCCCATTGTTATTCAGGTAGTATGTGATAGAGGCACATTTCAATCTCAGATTTTTCTGTCTCTGTAACCTTGCTTTTATGATTATCCTTAAAACTTTACCTTTTATTAAGTTCATTTATTGTTCTCTATTCCCGAGTAAAATTTCAGAGAAAAGAAGTACATTTAAAATCTCCATTACCCAGGGACTTTTTAGCCTGTTTCTTGTAATGTTGAATTCCCAGTGCTTGAATAGCCCACATACACTACGTGCTGAAAAATATTGTTGAATCAGTAACAAATGATTGACTAAGATGTTGATTTACTCTTAACCAATAGTTCCATTTACTCCTAGTAATGTTTATTCTTGTCTATCACATGTACAAATTTCTTACACATAGATTATCACTAATAATATTCAAGTCCCGTCCTATAAATTTTAACTTTGCTCTTCATATCTTACGAGTCCTAGACTCTGTTGAGAAATGGAGGAGTTACTGAACTGAAACAGTGCTTTCTTGAAAATAGAAACTTGTTGCCTTACTGTAAGGAACATCAAAGAGATCCTAACTCATGAGTGTGAACCACATTGTCTGAAGTCCAATGTACTACAGGTCGCCCATAGAATTAGACATTTCCCTACAGAAAGACCCAAGAGTCAGAGTTGTATTAAAACTGCCTGGCCAACCTCTTCAGTGCAAACATTAGTGGCTGGGTTAATTGCTGTGTACCTCTTCCACGAGGCTTTTGTCCCAAATGTTACTCTGTTCCAGCTTTGTGACTGCTTTCTCACCTGGCCACTTGTTACAAAGGACACAGTTGCTTTGTACCCCAGAAAAGAAGCCCACCAAAAGCTGGACAAGATATAGGCTCTGGTCCAGTAGACTGGAACTCAAAGCCATTACTTTTCTTTGAGAGAAAACTGGATTATGGCATTCTTGTGAGAAGAGTCATAGTCTTATTTATCATTTCTAAAGAAGCAGAGGGCTGAAGGTCCATGAAAGAGGCAGCATATGAAATTACTGAACAAAATGCAGATTGAGAACTGGAGGACAAGCTAAGGTATGGAACACTGTTAGTATATAACTTGCTTATGTCAATATTGGCTGAGGAATTAAATGGGATATTCTTGCAGTTATGGTCAATTATTAGGCAGAACTGCAGGGAGCCGGGGAAATTAGAACAATGAGACAAAAGACAGGCACTGACTAAGCTTCTATACTCTAAAGTAAACCTAAGAAAGCTTACAGGTATAGGGGTTTTCTCTTTGTACATTGACTCTTTGGAAAGCAAGGTCCAAGAGTCCAAGACATATTTTAATGTTTATGACAAGAGCACGGGTAAGGAAGGGCAGGATAGCACTTTGGTTTGGTATTTAAATGAAAGCTTCAGTTTATTTTTCCCAAATTAAAAAAAATATATATATGTGTTGCATAGGAATTAAAACTTATGAGCTGCATAGTATTCCATGACATATATGTACCACATTTTCTTTATCCAGTCTATTATTCATGGGCATTTGGGTTGGTTCCAAGTCTTTGTTATTGTGAACAGTGCTGCAATAAACATACGTGTGCATGTGTCTTTATAATGGAATGATTTATAATCCTTTGGGTATATACCCAGTAATGGGGTTGCTGGGTCAAATGGTATTTCTGGTTGTAGATCCTTGAGGAATCGCCGCACTGTCTTCCACAATGTTTGAACTAATTTACACTCCCACCAACAGTGTAAAAGTGTTCCTATTTCTCGGCATCCTCTCCAGCATCTGTTATTTCCTTTTTAATGATTGCCATTCTAATTGGTGTGAGATGGTAACTCATTGTGGTTTTGATTTGCATTTCTCTAATAATCTGTGATGATGTGCTCTTTTTCATATGTTTATTTTCCTTTGAGAAGTGTCTGTTCATATCCTTGTAAGATAGTTTGAACTCAGGTAGCATGATGCCTCCAGCTTTGTTCTTTTTGATTAGGAATTGTCTTGGTTGTACAGGCTCTTTTTTGGTTCCATATAAAATTTAATATAGGTTTTTCTAATTCTGTGAAGAAAGTCAATGGTAACTTGATGAGGATAGCACTGAATCTATTAATTACTTTGGGCAGTATGGCCATTTTCATGATATTGATTATTTTTATCCATGAGCATGGAATGTTTTTCCATTTGTTTGTGTCCTCTCTTATTTCCTTGAACACTGGTTTGTAGTTTGCCTTAAAGAGGTCCTTCATATCCCATGTAAGTTGTATTCCTAGGTATTTTACTCTCTTTGTAGCAATTGTGAATGGGACTTCACTCATGATTTGGCTCTGTTTGTCTCTTATTGGTATATAGGAATGCTTCTGATTTTTACACATTGATTTTTGTATCCTGAGACTTTGCTGAAGTTGCTTATCAGCTTAAGGAGATTTTGGGCTGAGATGACGGGGTTTTCTAAATATACAATCATGTCATCTGCAAACAGAGACAATTTGGCTTCCTCTCTTCCTATTTGAATACACTTTATTTCTTTCTCTTGCCTGATTGCCTTGGCCAGAATTTCCAATATTATGTTGAATAGGAGTGATGAGAGAGGGCATCCTTGTCTTGTGCCGGTTTTCAAAGGGAATGCTTCCAGCCTTTGCCCATTGAGTATGATATTGGCTGTGGGTTTGTTATAAATAACTCTTATTATTTTGAGATATGTTCCATCAATACCTAGTTTATTGAGAGTTTTTAGCATGAAGTGGTGTTGAATTTTATCAAAGGCCTTTTCTGCATGTATTGAGATAATCGTGTGGGTTTTGTCATTGGTTCTGTTTATGTGATGGATTATGTTTATTGATTTGCCTATGTTGCACCAGCCTTGCATCCCAAGGATGAAGCTGACTTGATGGTGGTGCTGGATTCAGTTTGCCAGTATTTCATTGAGGATTTTCACATTGGTGTTCATCCGGGATATTGGCCTGAAATTTTCTTGTTTTGTTGTGTCTCTGCCAGGTTTGGGTATCAGGATGATGCTGGCCTCATAAAAATGAGTTAGGGAGGAGTCTCTCTTTTTCCATTATTTGGAATAGTTTCAGAAGGAATGCTACCAGCTCCTCTTTGGACCTCTGGTAGAATTCGGCTGTGAATTCGTCTGGTCCTGGGCTTTTTTAGGTTGGTAGGCTATTAAGTACTGCCTCAACTTTAGAACTTGTTATTGGTCTGTTCAGGGGTTTGACTTCTTCCTGTTTTAGTCTTGGGAGGGTGTATGTGTCTAGGAATTTATTCATTTCTTCTATATTTTCTAGTTTATTTGCATAGAGGTGTTTATAGTGTTCTCTAATGGTAGTTTGTATTTCTGTGGGATCAGTGGTGATATTCACTTTATCATTTTGTATTGGGTCTATTTGATTCTTCTCTCTTTTCTTCTTTATTAGTCTGGCCAGTGGTCTATCTAGTCTGTTAATCTTTTAAAAAAATCAGCTCCTGGATTCATTGATTTTTTTGAAGGGTTTTTCGTGTCTCTATCTCCTTCAGTTCTGCTCTGATCTTAGTTGTTTCTTGCCTTCTGCAAACTTTTGAATTTGTTTGCTCTTGCTTCTCTAGTTAGTTTTATTGTGGTGTTAGGTTGTCGATTTTAGATCTTTCCTGCTTTGTCCTGTGGGCATTTAGTGCTATGTAATTCCCTCTTAACAGTGCTTTAGTGGTATCCCAGAGATTCTGGTACCTTGTGTATTTGTTCTTATTGGTTTCAAAGAACTTTAGTGGTGTAGAGCATATCAACATATACGTATTGCCCATTTGTTGTTCTTCTTGGAAGGAATATCTATTCAAGACCTATGCTCATTTTCAAGTTGAGTTATGTATTGATTTATTTATTCCTGCTATTGAGTTGTAGGAGTTTCTTATATATTTTGATATTAATTTCTCATTTGGTATATGCTTTGGGATTGTTTTTCTCTAATTCTGTATGTTGCCTTTACAGTCAACTGATTGTTACCTTTTCTGTGCAAAAGATTTTAGTTTTAAATAGTCCCACTTTATTTTTGTCTTTGATGCCTGTGCAATGGTGTCATATCCATGAAATCATTGCCTGGATCTATGTCAATAAACTTTTTTCCCTATGTTTTCTTCTAGGAGAGTAACAGTTTCAAGTGTTATATTTGTCTTTAATCTATTCTGAGTTTATTTTTGTGTAGAGTGTATGATAAGAGTCCAATTTAATTCATTTTGTATGTTGTTTGTTCATAGCAGTCTCTGTCCCTGAAAATACTCGTTAATAATTAATCAAAGAAGAATTTGAAAAAGAAATCTAAACATATGAAAAACACAAAGGGATATACAATATACCAAAACTTATCAGAAGTCACAAAAGGAGTTCTAAAATAGATGTATATTGCACTAACCACATACATCAAAATGAATAAAGATCTCAAATAAATAATCTAAACTTGCACCTAAAAGAACTAGAAAAAAAATCACATGAAGCCTGAAGTTAGTAAAAAGAAAGAAAAATAATAATTTACAGAAATAAACTAGAAACTAAATAAACAATAGAAAATATCAAAGAAACTATGTTAGTTTTTGAAAAGATAAACAACATTGATAAGCCCATAGCTAGATTAAGAAAACAAAAACAAGACTCAGATAAATAAAATCAGAAATGAAACAGGTAACATTGCAACTGATACCACAGAAATCCAAAATATCATAAGTGGTCACTGAAAAAAAATGTGTGTCAACAAACCAGATAGTTTAGAATAAATGGATTAATTTCTGGACATAAAACCTACCAAAATTGAATCATGAAGAAATACAAAATCTAAACAGACCAGTAATTAATTAGGAAATTGATTAACAAAATATCTCCCATCAAAGAAAAGCCCAGGAGCTAATGGCTTCACTGCAGAATTCTACAAACATTTAATGAACAACTAATAGCAATTCTTCACAAATTCTTTCAATGTAAAATAGATGAATACTCCCAAACTCATTTAATGAGGCCAGCATTATCCTGATACACAAGCCAGACCAGGGCAGTCTAAGAAAAAAGTATTACAGGCAGATATCCCCGATAAATATAGATACAAAATATCCTGACAAGATAGTAGCAAAGCAAATTCAACAGCACATTAAAAAGATCATTCATCATAGTCAAGTGGGATTTACCACTATGATGCAAGAATGATTCAACATACACAAATAAATAAATGTGATACATCACATTAACAAAATGGGAGAAAAAACTAAGATCATCTCAATAGAAGCAGAAAAGTCATTTAATAAAATTCTGCATTATTTCTCAAGAAATAACAGAAATGTACCTCAACAGTATAAAGGCCATATATGACAAACCCATAGATAGCATCATATTCAATGGTGTAATGGTGTAACGTTAACTCCAAGATCAGATACAAGGCAAAGATGCTCCCTCTTACTACTTACCTTTAACACAGTACTGGAAGTCCTAGCCAGGGCAATAAAACAAGATAAAAGAATGAAAAGCATCCAAATCAGAAAGAAGAAGTAAGTTTTTCTTCGTTTACAGATGACATGATGTTATATACAGAAATCTCTAAAGACTCTAACAAAAAGGATTTGAACTAATAAAAGATTCAATAAACTTGAAGGATACAAAATAAGTATACAAAATTTGTAGTGTTTCTATACACTAAAAATGAACTATTCAATAAAGAAGTTGGGAAAGCATTTGCCTTCACAATAACTACAAATAATAAAATACTAAGAAATAAATTTAACCCAGGAAATGAAAGATCTGTACCCTGAAATCTATAAAATATTGATGAAAGAAGTTGAAGACAAAAATAAAGAAGAAAACAAGAAATGTCTCATATTCATGAATTGGAATAAATAATATTGGTAAAATATCCATACAACCCCAAAAAATCTACAGATTCAATACAACTGCTGGGAAAACTCCACTGGCATTTTTTTTAAATAAAAAAAAGTTCTGAAATTTGTATGCAACCTCAAAAGCTCCCAAATAGTCAAAAAGAATCTTGAGCAAAAAGAACAAAGCTAGAGGCATTACACTACTTGATTTCAAAATTTACTACAATTAACACAACATGGTACTGGCATAAAAATAGACACACAGACCAATGGAAGAGAATGGAGAACCCAGAAACAAATTCATGCATCTACAGGGAATTAATTTTTAACAACAGTGCCAAGAACACACATTAGGGAAAGGACAGGCTCTTCAAAAATTGGTGCTGGGAAAAGGGCAGGCTCTCCAAAAATTGGTGCTGGATATCCATAAGCAGAAAAAAATTAGACACTTATCTCACACCACTGACAGAAATCAACAAAGAATCGATGAAAAACTAAAATGATAGGCCTGAAACTATAAAACTACTAGAAGAAAACATAGGGGGAAACTCTACAACATTTATCTGGGCAAGGATGTTTTGGATATTACCTCAAAAGCACAAGTAACAAAAGCAAAATTTGACAATGAAATGACATTAAACTAAAACACCTCTCGACCTGGCGCTGTAGCTCACACCTGTAATCCCAGCACTTTGGGAGGCCGATACAGGTGGATCACCTGAGATCAGGAGTTCAAGACCAGCCTGGCCAACATGGTAAAACTTCATCTCAACTAATAGTACAAAAATTCACCAGGCATGATGGTGCATGCCTGTAATCCAAGCTACTTGTAAGGCTGAGGCAGGAGAATTGCTGGAACCTGGGAGGCAAAGGTTGGAGTGAGTCAAGATCGTGCCACTGCACTCCAGCCTGGGCGAAAGAGTGAGACTCTGTCTCAAAAGAAAAAAACAAATATAAAAATAAACTTCTCAACAGCAAAGGAAGCAATCAACAGAGTGAAGAGACAGACTACAGAATGGAAGAATACATTTTAAACCCATTTATCTGATAAGAAGTTAATATCCAAAATATATAATATACTCAATAGCAAGAAAACAAATAACCTGATTGAAAAATGGGTAAAGAACCTGAATAGACATTTCTCAACAAAAGGCATACAAATATATGGCCAACAAATATATGAAAAAATACTCAACATTCCTAATTATTGGGGAAATGGAAATTAAAACTACAAGACACTATCTCACATGTTAGAAGTCTATTATCAAACAGATTAATGTTAACAAGTGTTATGGAGGATGTGGAAAAAAGGAATCCTTGTACATTTTGATGACAATGTAAATTAGTACAGTCATTATGGAAACAGTATGGAGCTTTCTAAAAATTTTAAAAATAGAGGTATCATATGATCCAGTAATCCCACTATGGCATATGTATCTACAGGATATAAAATCAATGCATCAGAGAGATATTTGCACTCTTGTGTTTATTGCAGCATTATTCACACAAGCAAAGATATAGAATAAACCTAAGCCTTCATCAATAAATGAATGGATATGAAAAAATGTGGTATATATACACAATGAATTACTACTGAGCTTTCCAAAATGAGAAAATCCTGTCCTTTGTGAAAATGTGAACGAACCTCAAGACATTATGTTAAGTGATATTAACCAGGTACAGAAATTAAAATACCAAATGATCTCACTGATATGTGAAACCTAAAAAAATTAAACTCATAGAAACGGAGAGCAAAATGATGGTTTCCAGCAGCTAGGGAGTTGGAAGATTGAAGAGATGTTAGTCAAAGGACACAAAATTTCACTTAGGAAGAATAAGTTCAATAAATCTATTATACATCATGGTTACTAATTTATTGTATAGTTGAAAATTGCTAAGAGAGTAGGTAAGTTTTCTCACCAAAGTAATATAAGTATATATAACATAAGTATATGCTTATGTTAAATAGCATCACTTATTTCACAATATATATTAATACGTTTACAAAACCTCATGTTGTATGCAGTAAAGATACAAAATTTTTATTTGTCAGTTAAAAACATAAAGAACAAACCACATCTTGGTTTCATTGCTTTTTACACTTGTTTTTCAAGCCTCTATTTTATTTATTTCTGCCCTAATTTTTATTATTTTCTTCCTTCTGCTAAATTTGGACTTGATTTGGCCTTTTTCTGGTTTATTGAGGTATAAACTTAGGTTGTTAATTTAAGATCTTTGTTCTTTTTTAATGTAGGCATTTACTATTATAAACTTCATTCTTAGCACTGCTTTTATACATTCCATAGATTTTGGTATAATTTGTTTTCATTTTTGTTTGTCTTATTTTCTAATTTCTTTTTTGATTTGTTTGACCCATTTGTTGTTCAAGAGTGTGCTGTTTAATTTCCAGATATTTGGGAATCTTCCAGTTTTCCTTCTGTTATTTATTTCTAGTTTCATTCCATTGTGGTCAGAAAAGATACTTGGAATGATTTCAATCTTAAGTTTGTTAAAACTTGTTTAGTGACCTAACATGTGTCTACCCTGGAGAATGTTCATTGTGTGCTTGAGAAGAATGTGTATTTTGCTGCTGCTGGGTGAAACGTTTCATGTATGTCTATTAGGTCCATTTGGTTTATAGTGTTATTCAAGTGTGCTGTTCTTTGATTGATTTTCTGTTTCGATATTGTATTCATTATTAGAACTAGAGTACTGAAGTCTCCTACCATTATTGTATTGCTTTCTATTCTCCCTTCAGATCTATGTTTGCTTTGTATATTTATATACTCTGATATTGTGTATGTATATATTTGTAATTGTTATGTCTTCCGAATAAATTTACCCTTTTACCAGTATACAATGACTTTCCTTGTCTCTCATGACAGTTTTTGACTTAGAGCCTATTTTGTCTAATATAAGTATAGCCATGCCTGCTTTCTTTTGGTTATTATTTACATAGAATATTCTTTCCTATCCCTTCATTTTTGCCTATGTATATTCTTAAACATGGATGAGTTTCTTGTAGGCAGCCTATAGAGCCATGGGACACATAATAATGGTACAATTAATGGTGGACCTCATATATGAGTCCTATGAGATAATAATGGAGCTGAAAACTTCTTGTGACATTGTAGCTGTCCTAACATCATAGCACAACACACTACTTATGTGTTTGTGGTGATGTTGGTGTAAACAAGCCTCTTACATTGGGAGGTGCCAAGATGGCTAACTGGAAGCAGCTAATGGGCACTGCTCTCATGAAGAGGAGATAGAGTGGCCAGTGAACACTAGCTCTTCAACTGGATCACCAAAGAGAATATGTTGGGATTCATCAAAGAAACAATGTGACCCAAGGAAAGTAGAAAGGAGTGAAGCAGGACAACTGCCTACCCAGTAGCAGCATGGAGCCAAGAGAGGCTCCCCACTTCATTGAAGATGTAAGTGAGCAAGAGCCCCCAGGGACCCACAATAATGCTATGAACCTTTACAACCCTGGGCACAGGAGATTCCCCCCAATCTCACCTCCCACAGGGCCTCCAGACAGACAGAGAAAGGTGTGGAAAGTCTAGAAGAGCTACCACTCGGGCCCACATGGAGCCCCAAGAACCTTGGATCCCTGAGCATACTGATGTTAGCTGCTATAACTGTGCAAACAAGGGAGGAAACATTTTCTTATGCCCCCAATAATAGAGGCCACATCCACGATGCTGAGGAGCAAACTGTAGGCCTCACCTACACTGCACCATGCCAAACAAAGCCCACTGGCCTAGGACCTCAGCACAGCCACTCTACTCCTACCTGAGCACTCCAGCCAGTTGCCTTTATCCATTTATCTGGGATGGAGCTTCCAGGTGTGACCAAAAGACCTGCCATGATTGCCACTACCATGGCCTCCACCCCATGGCCCTCCAGCTGGAGAAGAGGGAATGTAGAGCCCAAGAACAGCTAGAAGCCTCCAGGACACCAGAACTGTCATACGGAAAAGCAACTGGGCTGTTTTCCACATGCCTCTTTGCCCTACTACTCCCTACTGGATAGGGCTTCCTGACCGGGGTCCACAGTACAGCCACCCTACCCCCACCCTATCACTTCAGTGGGTGGTGGCTTTGTGATTTTCTGAGGTGGAATTTCAAGAGAACACTGACAGGCACTCTGCCATTGCTTCAGCAGTGGTACCTGCCCTTGCTTCCCCAGGCTCGGAATGAACAAAGACCTTGATTTCTTTCCTCACATCTCCAGTACACTGCAGCCCTCATATGGAGAGGAGACTGGTATACTTTCCCCGTGAGCCCTCGATATGCTGCTCTTCACAAGGCGGGTCCCCTAGGTGGGCCTTAATGCAGCCATCCCACCCCAGGCTAAACATTCCCATTGGCAGCAACTTTATGTCTCTCTGGGGTGGAATTCTCAGAGACAACTCTCAGCCCCTCTACCACTGCCACTGCAGTAGTACCTGCTCTTGCTGACATCAGGTTAGAGAAGGAACAAAAGGCCTGAGTGCTTTACTTGCACCTCCAGCATGCTAGAACCACCCTGAAAAGGGACCAGACTGTCTTCTATGAGCCCCTCACGCCCCTGCTCTTTACTAGGCGGGGCCCCCAGCTTGGGCCAACAACAGAACTGACACACCTTTGGCTGATTATTCCAATTTTCAGTGACTCTGTGTTTCTCTGTGGTGGAACCCTCAGAGACAAGTGAAAGGTCCTCTGCCCTTTGCCACTGCCACTGCCAAGGTCCTTGCTCCTGCTGCCTCCAAGCTGGGGAAAGAACAAAAAGCCTGAGCTAGCCCCAGGGCTGTGGTGCACAGCCTAACAGTGCCAAGCTAAAATCTGTGGTCAGCACTCTAGTGAGGGAGGAGCCCACACTCTCAGGACTTTAGGATGGAATATGGTTGCAAATACAAGCAAATACAGAGGAGCCAGCAGCTGAGTAAGAGCCAATTTACCGGCCACTACATTTAAGCGCCATCTACTGCATCACAGCCCAAACGTCATAAAACACACTTTGCTAATAGAACACTATGAAACCAAAAGCAAAAATTAAGCCACAAATAAAGACCCCAAACAATTCCTCAGCCCTCTGAAAACACAGAAATAAAGCCAACTGACTATACTCAAGTTACACTACAATTAAAAAAAAAAATTAGGCCACACAGATGAAAAAGAATGAGTGCAAGATCTTAGGCAACTCTAAAAGTCAAAGTGATTTCTTTTTCTTTCAAATGACTACAGGAGCTCTCCAGCAATGGTTCTTAACCAGACTGAAATGGCGGAAACAGCAGATTTATAATTCAGAATCTGGATGGAAATGAAGATCACTGAGATTCAGTAGAAAGGAGAAACCCGATCCAAGGAATCTAAGAAATCCACTAAAATGAGTCAAAGGCTAAAAGATTAAATATCTATTTAAAAAAATCAAACTGATCTAACAAAGCTCAAATACTCACTACAAGAATTTCCTAATACAATCAGAAGTATTAACAGCAGAATAGACCAAGCCAAGGACAGAATCTCAGAGTTTGAAGACTAGTTGTTTAGTTTTCCTAAACAACTCAGTCAAATCAAAATTTTAAAAAAGGAATATTAAAAAGTGAACAAAAGTTCTGAGAACAATGGGATTATGTAAGGAGACCAAACCTATGACTGATTAGTGTCCCTGAAATAGCAGGCAACTTAGAAAACACATAGAGAATATTGTCCAGGAAATGTTCCTCAACTCCACTAGAGAGTTTGACATTTAAATTCAAGAATTCAGAGAATTCCTGTGAGATACTATACAAGAAAACCATCTCCAAGACACATAGTTAGACTGTTCAAGGTCTACATGAAGAACAAATATTAAAAACAGCTAGAAAGAAGGGGCAGGTCACCTACAGAGAGCCCCATCAGGCTAACAGTGAATCTTTCATCAGAAACAATAAAAGCCAGAAGACATTGGGGGTCTATATTCAACACATTTAAGGAAAATAAATTTCAACCCATCATTTCATATCCAGCCAAACTATACTTAAAAGCAAAAGAGAAATAAATTTTTTTTTAAGGCAAGCAAAGTTCAAATGATTCATTATCACCACACCTGTCTTATAAGAGATCCTTAAGGGAGTGCTAAACATGAAAACTAAAGAATGTTACCAGCCACCGCACAAACATACTTCAGTACTGTGTTGCTATGGTATGTATTGTTTTTTATCCACAATTTTTGGATTATGAATCCCACAGACCTTAGTGCAAAAATAATTGCAGTTTGCATTGTTGAAATTTGCTGTTTGATATTGGAATATGTTCTTAAAGGTGATTACATTATATATCATTTTAATGGGCATTTATCACTTTTTTTTGGCTAATGATTTATTACTTGCTGTCTATTTTATGTTTACTTTTGACTGTGGAAATGATGTTAGACAAAAAGTAAATCTGAGTGATTTTCTTATTCGAGTTGAAAATGGGTCATAAAGCAGTGGAGACAACTCACAACATCAACAACGCATTTGGCCCAGGAACTGCTAACAAACCTGCAGTGTAGTGGTGGTTCAAGAAGTTTCACAAAGGAGAAGAAAGCCTTGAAGATAAGGAGTGTAGTGGCTGGCCATCAGAAGTTGACAACAACCAACTGAGAACAATTTGTCTTCTTACAACGACATGAGAAGTTGCCAAAAAACTCAATGTCTACCACTCTATGGTTATTCACCATTTGAAGCAAATTTGAAAGGTGAAAAATCTCGATAAGTGAGTGCCTCATGAGCTGACCAAAAAAAAGAAAAATCATCATTTTGAAGTGTCGTCTTCTCTTTTGTTATGCAACAATTAACCATTTCTTGATTAGATTGTGATGTGTGATGAAAAGTGGATTTTATATGACAACTGGTGATGATCAGCTCAGTGATTGAACCTAGAAGAGGTTCCAAAGCACTTCCCAAAGCCAAACTTGCACAACAAAAGGTCATAGTTAACATTCTGTGGTCTGCTGCTGGTCTGATCCACTACAGTTTTCTGAATCCCAGCAAATTACAAAACTTCGTAGCCTAATTTGTTCAACTTTTGAAGCATCAGTTGTGCAATGTGCAGTCAGGCATTCTTGGTGCATCTCATTAATTTACATCTGAGACATACAGCCAGAAAATTAATGAGATGCACCAAAAACTGCAATGCCTGCAGCTGGCATTGGGCAACAGAAAGGGCCCAATCCTTCTCCCCAAGAATGCCTGACTGCATGTTGCACAACTGATGCTTCAAAAGTTGAACAAATTGGGCTACGAAGTTTTGTCTCATCCGCCATATTCACCTGACCCCTTGCCAATGAACAACCACCAATTCTTCGAGAATCTCAACAACTTTTTGCAAGGAACATGCTTCCACAACCAGCAAGATGCAGAAAATGCTTTCCAAGAGTTCATTGAATCCCTAAGCACAGATTTTTATGCTACAGGAATAAACACACTTATTTCTCGTTAGCAAAAATGTGTTGATTGTAATGGTTCATACTTTGATTAACAAAGATGTGTTTAAGACTAGTTATAAGAATTTAAAATTCATTGTCTGAAAGCGCAATTACTTTTGCACCAACTTAATATTCATATATGCAGACTTAACTCTGTCATTATGTTGTCAGTTGGTTATTATGCAGAGCTGATTGTGTAGTTTCTTTTTAAGTGTCAATGGTCTATGCTCTTAAGGTGTGTTTTTCTGATGGTCGGTGATGGTCTTTCCTTTCCATATTTAACACTCTGGTAAGGGTCTCTTGTAAGGCAAATCAGGTAGTAATGAATTCCCTTAGCATTTGCTTGTCTAAAGAAAAAAAAAAATCTTATTTCTCCTTCCCTTGTGAAACTTAGTTTGGCTAGATATGAAATTCTTGGTTGGAATACATTTTCTTTAAGAATTCTCAATATAGGGCTCAAATGTCTTGTGGTTTGTATGGTTTCTTCTTTAAAGTCCACTGTTAGCCCTATGGGGTTCCCTTTTTAGGTGATCGGCTTCTCTCTTCTATCTACCTTTAACATTTTTTTTCTTTCATGTCATCCTTATTGAATCTGATGACTATGTGTCTTGGGGATGATAATTCTGTATAGTATCTCACATGGTTTCTCTTTATTTCCTAAATTTGAATGTTGGCCTCTCTAGTGAGGTTGGAGAAATTTTCATGGATGATATCCTTAAATATGTTATCCATGTTGCTTGCTTTCTCTCCCTCTTTTTCAAGGATGCCAATGAGTCATAGATTTCATCTTTTTACATAACTCCATATTTCTTAGAGGTTTTGTTCATTCTTTTTATATTTTTCTTCTTTGTTTTTGTTGGACTGAGTCATTTTAGAGAAGTTGTCTTCAAGCTTTGAGATTCTTTCCTCAGCTTGTTCAATTCTGCTATTAATATTTGAGATTGTATTATAAAACTTTTGAAGTGAGTTTTTCAACTCTACCAGATCAGTTTGGTTTTGTTTTAAAATGGTTATTTTATCTTTCAGCTCATCTATATTTTTTGTATTCCTTAGATTCTCTAGAATGGATTTCAATTCTTTCCTGAATCTTGATGATCTTCATTTCTATCCCTATTTGGAATTCTATGTCTGCGATTTCAGTCATTTTAGCTTGGGTAGGAACCATTGCTGAAGATCTAGTGCAGTCATTTGAAGGTAATAAGGCACTTTGGCTTTTTGTGTTGCCAGTTTTTTCACGGGTTCTTTCTGATCTGTGTGGGCTGATGTTCCTTTAGTCTTTGAAGCTGCTGTTCTTTGGATGAGGATTTATGCTTTTATCTTCTCTGGTGCATTTGAAGGTTTAATTGTGGTATAAGTTGGGATCAGTTGACTGGCATCATATCCAGAAGATTTTAGAGGGCAAAGATTCAACTCACCACTTCTGGCCTGCATGCTGTAACTCTGGGGGTGCTGGTATTGTGCCCCCAACTTTGTCACCTGGCCCCTTAAGGTTAGGAATGTGCTGCACTGGAGGGGCCAATGTGTTCCCAGTCTGCTGGCCACAAGTCTCTGAATGGGGGTGCCAGCCACAGCATTTCATCAGGGCAGTGACGGAAGGATTTGTGTTCACCCCCATGTGCCACCAGCCAGAGCAGTGTGGCATTACATATTCGTGTCAACTGGGGCAGGGCACCACGGTAAAGTAACTATTGATAGGTAAGGGGTTACAATTGTCAGTTTGTTAATTGTTTTCTGTCTGTCTTTTAGGTCTTCTGTCTGTCTTTTTATCTTTTGTTGTCTTACTTTGTTATTCATTGACAAAAATCATACAATTTTCAACATGAAAGTAGATTGAGGAAATATTTTTTATTTCACAAAAGAGAAGACTGAGGCCTGTATCATTTTTACATATAGCTGAGATCGTATAGGAAAATATTTTTTATCTATGGTAATTAGAAATTTAAAAATCATAGATATAATAAATATAACTTTCATTCAAGGAAGCTTGTCATAATTCACGATATGTTCATAAACATTCTTAAAAGTCTGTACATTGTAATTTAACATACAAATGCATTAACCATATGCATGTTCTAAAGTCTTTCATTTTTTGATGGTCTAATATATTTATTATTTACAGTTTTTCCACTGTCTGTGAATTGATAGTTGTTACAAAAATTCAAGCTTGCAGTTTACTTAAGTCATATTTCTCCATGTGATGAGATCAATATTATGGATTATGGGCCAAGGTTTTCTAATTCTTGATTCTATTTAAAATGTTTAATCAGATATATAATGGTTTGATTAGAGTGTTGACTGCTCTTAACATTTATAAGTATGCTTTCAGATATAAAATACTTTTAAAATTGACGTGATTTACATGTTTACTTTTACTTATATCTTTACCTTTTACTATCTAGCATTTTATAATTTTATAATTTTTTCCACATGAACAAGTCAACAATAAAAACTGATATTTTGAGGATGCATTTTTCTATCTCAGTTATATTATTTATTTTTAATTAAAGTTATGGGTACATGCATTAGTCTTACACGTTATCAATAACAGAACTATGCCCATTGAGATGGTTTATAAAGAGAGGGCTTTTCCTCTGAAATATACTTATGAAATATTCAGTCCTCTCTTATTTTTCTTTTAGAATCACATCAAATATAGTGTTTTAGGAGAAGAAAATTAGCTCAAGTACTGAGAGTGAGCACCTCATTAAAATGTTCCTGGGTCATAAGCATGCAGAAATGCCTAAGATGGTGCAGATGGGTAATTTGAATATACATATATTCCAGTCTTTATGTTCCTTTGCCCTACTTAAACTACCATTCATTTGAGTTAGTGCCATAGTGTATCTATCCTTTTCTACACTGCATCCAGAGTTCAGACTAAAATTATTCCTCTGTGCTGTATTATAGAGACAAGATTTGAATAGGATTTTTTTGTTCAGTGCCAGACTTAACAATGTGAAACTCAAGCATCCATACTCACCATTACACCCAGGAAGTGCAGGTATTCTCACTTAGATAATCTCACTCAACACTGCCATCGTATCTCTTTTTAGCCCATAAAACATCTGGTCTGTCTGTTGATTCTCATGGTTCTAAGCTCACAAAAAAATCTGATGAATTCTCTGCATACTAGATCATGTTATACTATAGTAAATTATCGTTTTGGAACATGTGGTTATTTCAGGTTACCTAAAAGAAACTGAATCCCAAACAAACTAGTGTGCAAAGGGAAATTAGCCTAACTCTTATAACATGCTGAATTCCTTAGAATAGTACAATTCTCTCAAATCAAATAAATATAAGGTGATGACATGAGTGTGAATAATGTAAAACAATATAAATTTCAATCAATTTTCTTATTTAGCCTGTTTGAAAAAAATTTACTTCATTTTTTTTAATTAAGCAGTGGAAAAACATGTATTACTATATGAGAAATAATGTAGTACCTTATATTTATTTTTTGTTCTCTAATAACACAAAAAGAAAAAGAAGACTATCCTAGTTCTCTTCCTAACATTCATTCTTCCTTATATAATTATAATATACATGTATACTTAGACCTCATGTTTCAATACAAGGTTTAACAGATGTTAATTAAGCTTTTGTTTTAATTCTCATGAGGAGCAGTGAAGCAGGAAGATGGGGGGAAGCTTAAAAAGAATTGAAACATGGAAAAGAAGAAGACTCGACTGAATCAACTGCTGACAATTGCCTATTGAACTTCACGTCTTGCATCGGTGTAAGATTCATACTGATTTTTAAATGTAAATGTGGCTGTTAGTATGATATACATTAGATCATTGCAAGGAAAATGCTCAAAGAAAATGGGACTAACACAAGAAGCCATATCTACAGATATAGAATAAAGAAGCTTCCTATGCTTGGTAACAGAAAAGGATAATTTTTCAGAGTTACATTCAAAGCAGTTTGACCAAGGTCATCGAATATGTTAACACAAGAGTTGAATATATTCTCAGAAGATATCTAATGTCCAGGCATTTGTCTTTCTGAAATACAAGCATATGGAATGCAAATCAGAAGATCATTTACCTAATGAGAGGCTTGAGACTTGAAATTTATCTCCCAAAAAAATACAGTTGTAAATAATGTTCTCATATTAAATGTTTCAGATTGGACTTACTGGGAAATGAACTTTGAGACATAAATATGCTTACTGTAAGTATATTTAGTAATAGAATTAAAATCTGTGAGAGACAACTGAAACAAGCAGAACTAGGCAGAAGAAGATGTCAAATTGTCATGAAGTCACAATAAAGGCTTCAGGTAATTCCATGGGTACATCTGAAGCTGAAATGACTCTTCAGAGTTCTTCTAAATTGAGACAAGGGGGAAAGGCCTTTGTATCTTCATACTGGCCAGTCATTAGATGCAAGCTGACATTTGGGAAAGAGCAAGATTTGAAGTGAGATGGTCTTTGTTCAAGTGCAATTTTCACAGACAGACTAAATTAGAAGCTCTCAGCTGGCCAACACTGCCATTAGTTGAGTAAATTAGTATTTTAGTCCTGAAATGGATAACTTGGTGATCTGGCCTGCATGCTACAGCATCCACTACACTGACGCATAGAAAACAATTTAAACATTTTTATTAAGAAAATGTCTCTGAGTCATATCTTTTATTTAATCCTTAATATTATTGAGAAATCATAAAAATGATGTTATTCTCAATTCAGGTCCTGGCACTACTTGGCTATGTAATAACAGAAAGTGTCAGTGTTAAGCAAAATTTCAAAGTAGACCAAGTCTATCAATGTCATCTTTCCCCCTCCTATGCAGGCCTTCCTCATTATACCTATAGACTATAGACTCATTCATCAGGCAGTAAACTTTTCATTTTGTCCCAAACCACCTTCCCCCTAGATATACACTTCAGTATTCCATGCACATTAGCACTATCTCATATTGTGGCCTAGCTCTAAATGACCAGCTTCTGTTTCATACTTAGTCAAACCTGTCAATTTTCTCACGTAGCACAACTGAGTTCTGAGTGGAAACAATGGTGTTAATGCAATCATTTGAATGTATAAAAGCCTGATAATCTTTACTCCTCTCACTAGCACTTGGACTTTTTAAAGAAGCTGTGAGAAACCCAAATGAATGCCTAACTGGTGAAATTTCAGAAATAATTTTTAAAAAAAAATAATGGATTTAGGAGGAGGAATTTATCTTGCCTTGAGTTAGCTCTATTAAACTGATTCACCTTTCAGAAGTACATTTAGCGATCTTTTAGGAAAACTTTACTCAAGTCACCCCAGAAATATGGCTTACCTTTCTTTCCAATTCTTCAGAAACGGTATTACAGAATGGTAGTTAGGAATCACAATAGATACTGATAATATTTTATTCTTCACTAAATTATGTTGATTTTTACACAAAGCTTCATGTTTTCAGTTACAAAAATATATTCAATTTCAGTATTAAAAATGAACTAAACTTGTGTTTTTAATTCATTTCAAATGAGAATTTAGGTGACTATTCTGTTGTAAACCTAATTTAAAATGTTGTTGGAGAAATTGATTTTTAAAAGCCTAACCTTTCTCCTTGCCTCTTCAATTTTCAAAAAATAAAAAAGACAAGATTAATTTCCAGCATTCCTCATCTGCCATTTTCTTAATACATTTCAGTGAGAATATGACTCAATTTTATACAAAAGAGAATTATAAAATCAACCAAAAATAAAATGCTGGTGATTTTAATTAGTATTCACCTGCAGGGCATTGTATATTTGCATTTTTATAGCAATTTTTTGGTCTAAACATAATTTTACAACTTACAATGCAGGAGATTGCAAGAGTAGCAAAATTGCATAGTAAGATTCATTCAATGTTTAATGAAACATGCATTTATTAAGTGTTTATATATACTTTATGGGACTTTTGATATTAGAATAACCCTGTACTAGATACAGTGATAGTATCATTAAGTTTGGTGGCTAGGCTCACTAGGTAAAGATAACACTCAGCACTTTAGAAAATAAAAAAACATTTTTTTAAAACTGAGGCAATTTTCTAGGTAGACTGTATATACAGGCTTTTATGGTACAGAAATAACTAATTCTAAAGGTCTTTCATGTATGTGGCTAATTTTCTCTAGCTATAAGTGCCTAGGATCAAAAATCATAAACCTGTTTCTCCATCAACTTCTCTCTATCTGATTTATAAACATTTACTGGGTGCTTTGTATACAAGATCAGTTACTATAGATAGGGTACCTGGACCTTATAAGCTCTTCAAGGACCCAAGAAATTTGTTTGCAAAGTTAAAAGTGGAAACTATGGACACCCAACTAAGAAATAAACCATGTGAATGAAGATAATTAAATGCTTACTTAGATGGCCACAAAATGTAGCATTAACACAATTTCATTAATTGTTCAATTTAATATTCATGAAAATGTAACTGCATTGAAAACTAGGTATTTTGTATTTTCATTTAGAAATGTTCAAGTATATATAATGATGGCAGAGAAATCATGGCCAATCATAAATAAATAAATTATTTGTAGACAAATAGTTTCAAAGCAGGATTATAAAATCTCTTTTAAAAATTAAAATGTTTGGGGCCAACAAAGGTTTTAAAATGATCCTGCATGCATGTGGATATTGGGGGAAACCCACCCCCAATATTCAACGTGGGTCCTTTTCTGTTTTCCCTAAGCATCGGCTGGTCTGAGAAATAAAGGGAAATGTACAAAAGAGAGAAATTTTAAAGTTGGGTGTTTGGGGGAGACACCACATGTCAACAGGTTCCATGATGCCCCCTGAGCCATAAAACCAGCAAGTTTTTATTAGTGATTTTCAAAAGGGAGGGAGTGCACAAATAGGGTGTGTGTCACAGAGATTACATGATTCAAGGACAACAAAAGATCACAAGGCAGGAGGTCAGGGGGAGATCACAAGGTCAGGGCGAAACTAGAATCACTAATGAACTTCGTTGTCCTGCTGTGCACACATTGTCAGCATTCAAGAGCAGAGAAATGGCTTGACTAGAATTTGCCAGGCTGGAATTTCCTAATCCTAGCAAACCTGGGGGAACTGCAGGAGACTAGGGCATGTTTCATCCCTATCTACATCTGCATAAGGCAGAAACCCCCAGAGCGGCCATTTCAGAGGCCTCCTCTGGGAATGCATTATTTTCCCAGGACTGTTAATTATTAATATTCCTTGATGGAGAAAGAATTCAGTGATATTTATCTTACCCGTTTTCAGTAATAAGAGAAATATGACTCTGTCCTGCCCACCCACAGGCAGCCAGACTTTATGGTTATCTCCCTTGTTCCCTGAAAATCGCTGTTTTCCTGTTCTTAAGGTGCCAGATTTCATATTGTTCAAATACACATGCTCTACAATTTGTGCAGTTAACACAATCATCACAGGGTCCTGAGGTGACATACATCCTCCACTTATGAAGATGACAGGATTAAGAGATTAAAGTAAAGACAGGCATAGGAAATCACAAGAGTATTGATTGGGGAAGTGATAAATGTCCATGAAATCTTCACAATTTATGTTCTTCTACCACAACTTCAGCCAGTCCCTCTGTTTGGGGTCCTTGACTTCCCGCAACATGTGAAAAACACTCTTCTAGTCAAATTAACTAGATAATCTAAACTGATCATAACTACTTCAATTTAATTCAATCAAAAAAAGCATTTTTGAGCACTTACAAAATCACTGAACTAGCTTTCAGGTTGACTACATTATCTAAATTGGTCTTCATAATGTAATTTCAATTCAATCCAACAGCAATTTATTTATTACCTACTCTGGGCCTAGCACTGTGCTAGGTACTCTGGGTAGAGAAATAAAATGGTTATATACTGTGCTATCAAGGTCTGAAAGACTAATAGGGAATTCAGACAACTAAGCAAAAATATGCATGATAGCATGATAATTGGTATTATAGAGACAAGCATTTTGGTCTAAGACATCATCTAGGAAGTATACTGATTCCAGATTTGAAGGAATAAAATAGGCTTCCTGGAAGAAGTCACCTCGAAAATTGAAACTGACAGAATAAATTGAAATTAGCTAAGGAATGAAAGTGAAGAAGATTTTGAAATTTCCAAAAAAGGAGAAAGAAGAACATGTGCCAAATCACAAAGTCAAAAGAGAACATAAGGCATGAAAATGATTGAATGATTGTAGTAACCTGTTCCTCTGTGACCTCTAAATAAATACAAGGAGTGTTGACAACATTGCCAAAGGGAAACAGAAATTCTTGACAACCTATTAAAATACTTTTGCATCAAAAATGCTTTCATCCTGCAAAACCAAGCCTGTTAAAACTATCAAAATGTGCATTAGGCAAATGGGTTTCCATGTCAAGAAACTAACATCTTCATCCATATCCCAAAATTTAAGCTTTCTCAATATGTCAGCTGTTGTGTAAACATGACCTTTAAAAAAAGCAACTTGACTAAGGATTTCAAAAACAATTTAGTGAAACATACATCTGCATCATTGGAATGGAAGTGAATGGCCCAGGCATACCCACTAATATAAGCCATTAGCCATATTGTGCCTTCAGGAGAATTATATGACCTTCAAAAATCTATCCAAGTAATTAACTGTTCCAGGGACCAACCATGTAAAGTGTAACTGATAAAGTGTCTAAGACAACAGGGTTTTAAATACTTTATAAAAAATATTTAGGTGTTGAGATCTAATAAAAGTTAAAATAACTGTATTACAATTTCAGGTGACAAAATAGCAATATGACTAATAATGCTAATATGACAAATGTGATTAACAAGTGGCTGCTGGAAGATAATTCATCAATGCTAATATGTCTAATATGATTAATAAATGACTGCTGGAAGATAATTCTTCATGGGTCTTTGGTATTTCCACCTGTCCAGTGAGCAAAGGCACTAACAACACTTGGAGATAGAGATAATGTACCCCTCAAGAGCAAAGGGTAAGCTCATTCATTGTTCAGTATCACAAAGTTAAGATCTTCATCTAGAGTAGTTGGGACAAGTTTGCTTTCAAGCCAGTATAAATGACTGAGACTTTTTATGCTTGGAATTTGTATTAGTCCATTTTCACACTGTTATAAAGAAATACTTGAGACTGAGTAATTTATAAATATGTTTAATTGTCTCATGTTTCTGCATGGCTGGGGAGACCTCAGAAAACTTACAGTCATGGCATATGGGAAAGAAAGCACCTTCTTCAAAAAGCAGCAGGAGACAGTGCGAACAAAGGGGGGAAAGACACTTATAAAACAATCAGATCTTATAAGAACTCTCTCACTATCATCAGAAATGCATGGGGGAAATTGTCCCTATGATCCAATCACCTGTCACCAGGTCCCTCCCTTGCTATGTGGGGATTATGGAGATTACAATTTGAGATGAGATTTGGGTGGGGACACAAAGACAAACCATATCATTCTGCCCCTGACCCCTCCCAAATCTCACATCCTTTTTACTTTTCAAAACCAGTCATGCCTTCCCAACAGTCCCCAAAGTCTTAACTCATTCCAGCATTAACGCAAAAGTCCAAGTCCAAAGTCTCATCTGAGACAAAGCAAGTCCCTTCCACCTAGGAGCCTGTAAAATCAAAAGCAAGTTAATTATGTCCAAGACACAATGGGGGTACAGGCAATGGATAAATGCTCTGATTTCAAATAGGAGAAATTGGCCAAAACAAAGGGGCTACATGCCCCATGCAAGTCCAAAATCCAGCAGGGCAGTCATCAAACCTTAAAGCTCCTAAATAATCTCATTTGACTCCATGTCTCACTTCCAGCACACACTAATGCAAGGTATGGGATCCCATGGCCTTGGGCAGCTCTGTCCCTGTGACTTTGCAGGGTACAGCCCCCCTCCTGTTTTCACAGCTGACATTGAGTGTCTGTGGCTTTTCCAGATGCATGATGCAAGCTGTTGGTGGATCTACCATTCTGGAGTCTAGAGGAAGGTGGCCCACTTCTCATAGCTGCACTAGGTACTGCCCCAGTGGGGACTCTGTTTGGGGGTTCCAACCCCACATTTTAATCCACACTGCCCTAGCAGAGGTTCTCCATGAGGGCCCCAACCCCTGCAGTACACCTCTGCCTGGACATCTGGGCATTTCCATACATTCTTTGAAATCTAGGCAAAGGTCCCAAAAACCTAGATTCTTATCTTCTGTGCACCCACAGACCCAACACCACATGGAAGCCACCAAGGCTTGGGGCTTGTACCCTCTGAAGCAACTGCCCAAACTGTACCTTGGCCCATTTTAGCCATGTCTAAAGCTGGAGTGCTTGGGATGCAGGGCACCAAGTCCAAAGATGGCACAAAGCAGCAGGGCCCTTGATCCAGGTCAAAAAATCATTTTTCCCTCCTAGGCATCTGAGCCTGTGATAGGAGGAGCTACTGTGAAGGTGTCTGACATAACTTGGAGACATTTCCTCCATTTTCATGGCTATTAACACTTGGCTCTTCATTACTTATGAAAATTTATGTGGCAGGTTTGAAATCCTCCCCAAAAAGGGATTACTCCAATTGGATGGAAACTCACTATATGAGCTACCCTATGTTACTGCCATGATGCTCATGTGGAGAGCAAGAGGAAATGACATGAAGATGAAACTCATGTCTTTTGCTGTGCCATGAGTGCCTATGACTTAGCAGTCTCATGTCTTCTATTACCATCATTGAGATTATAGCAGGCTAACTTGTTAATTTGCAGGATACAATCTCAGATATTTCATCATTCTTGACAGTAATCTTTTCATTTTCCATATGTGTTTGATAATAAATATGTATTGATAGAGTTTATATACATAGTATTTTTATTTAAACATTTTTCTTAATTTGAAAAGGTTAAATTTTTGCATAAGCTGATATTTATGACATTAAAATACGCAAATTATCCTTACCTGATAAGATTAAATATTTATTGTAATTAGACAAATTTATCTTTGTCTTGAGATAATTCATAATTATTAATATTGTAAATTAGTCATTTGTCAAGATCAAGTTGTAATGTTGGAAAACATTCTTGCATTCTTCTGCCCTAGACAAATTCTTAGGATCAAATATTAGAACAACCCATAAAATACTTCTTGAATTTTTTCCTACCCTTAAATGAATTTATTGTAATCAAGTTCTAACAGTTTATAATTTTTTTATGATAATTCCTGGGCTTCTGGAAAAGTCTGAATTAACCCAGTCTCTTTGAGTATTTCCGCAGGTTTTCAGTCACTAAAGTCTTTTACTTTTCAAATTATTTTTTCAAATTGACTTTAATACCTCATGTTTATGCTTTATGATCTGAAGTATTCTGTTACATTCTAAAGCATATATGCATACTAGAGTAGATTCCAGCCATGTATCAGACTTCATTATGTGAGAGAATGACTGGACACTCAACCTTCTGTACTGCGATGTGATCATCATTATATCAAAGCTAATGAACAACTATAAAAGGGCACTCGATAGTCTATGGTAGATTAAAATCTTAGCAAAAAATTCAAAACATGTGTTTTTAAGATTACTTGTTCTTTAGTATAATAAATAACCCCCATAACTTTGATTCTTAACTCCTTCCAGAGATTTGAGTTTGAATTTGATTTCAAAAATTGCACAATATGGGTAGCTGAGAAAGATGATAAAATAGAATGCTCCACCAACTGCCCCTCAATGACAAGGAAACAAATTTAACAACTGTCTATGCAAAAAAAGCACCTTCAGCAGAAACAAAACCCAATGAATACTCAGAGTACCTGGTATTTACTTCATATTGCTGAAAGAGGCACAGCAGAGATAGGAAAATAAAAAAAGCCAGTCTTGAATCACTGATGCCACCCTACCCCAACCCACGGCAGGCATGAGAGAGCATTCCTGTGAGCTCGGGAAGGGAGAAAGCAGCAATTTTGAGAGATTGAACTCAATTCTGTTCTGCTATACCTAAAAGGAAAACTGGGACAAGATCAGATGATGCCTCTCCACAAAGGGAGCATTTAAAATAACAGCCAGAAAGGAATTACTGATCCCAGTGGTCAAAACGTGAGTACCCACAAACCTTGCACCACAGGCTAAACTCTTCTAGGGCTCTAAGGAAACTTGAAAAGTAATCTAGGCACAAAAACTGCAACTTTTAGGTGAGTCCTAGTGCTATACTGGGCCTCAAACCAACAGACTGCAAGAAGGTTGTGGGGGTGGTGCGCATGACATACTGAGACATGAGCTGGGGTGGCTAAGAGACTGTTGGCATCACCCCTCCTCTAACCCCAGGCTGCACAGCCTGTGGCTCAAAAAGAGACTTTCACTTGAGAAGTGGAGAGGGAAGAATGGGGAGGAATTTTCCAGCTTCTTGGATACTAGCTCAGCCACAGCAGGATAGGGCACTAGACAGAGTTGTGAGACCCCCATTTCAGGCCCTAGCTCCTGGATGACATTTCTAGACACGCCCTTGGCCAGAAGCAAACCTCTACCTTGAAGGAAAGGACCAAGTCCTGGTAGCATTAATCATGGGCTAACTGAAGAGCCCTTGAGCCCTGAATAACCAGCAGCGATATCCTGGTACTATGTCATGGACCTTACATGAAAAGCTGAGACTTGCTGGCTTTAGGTGAGGCTCAGTTCATTCCCAGCTGTGGTGGCTATGGGGCAAGACTACTTCTGCTTGAGAAAAGCAGAGGGAAAAGTAATGGGGACTGTGCTGGGCACCTTATGTACCAGCTTGACCACAGGAGGGTACAGCACCAAGCAGGCTGTTGGGGTCCCTGATCCAGGACTTGGCTTTTGGATAGCATGTCTGGACCTGCCGTAAGACAGAAGGGAGCTCCCTACACTGAAGGGTGAGTCCCAGGACAGGAATCATTCACCACAAGTTGACTGAAGAGCTCTTGGGCTCCATGGGGAACATTGGCAGTAGTCTGGCCAAACTCACCATATGCCTGTGGTAGCAGTGGCCATGGTGTGGCTCCTCTGTCTTTGAAAAGAAAAGGGAAGAGTGAGGACTGTGTCTTGTGGACTGAGTGCCAGCTAAGTCACAGTAGAATAGAGTACCAGATAGCCTTCCAATGTTTTTGCTCTACTACCTGGCTATCTGTAATGGCACCTCTAGACCCGCCTGGGTACTGAGTGACTCACCACCCTGAAGGGAAGTACATTGGCCTGGCTAGCTTTGCCACCTCCTAATTGCAGAGCCCCAGAGACTTGAGTGAACATAGGAAGTAACCATGGAGTGATTATAGCAGGCCTTGGGTGAGACCCAGAACTGTACTGGATTTAAGTCTGACCCAGTGCAGTCATAGTGGTGGTGGCAACAGGGGTGGTTGTGTTACTCCATGTCTCAGCTTCAGGTGTCTCAGGAAAAGAGAGAGACTTTGTTTGTTTAGAAGAAATTAAGAAAAGAGAACAAGAGACTCTACCTGGTATTTCAGAAAATTCTTCTAGATCTTATCAAGACCATCAAGACTGTTTTTCTACAAGTCTGCAAGAACCACAGTATTATACGGCTTCAGGTGCTTCCTAAAGCAGATACAGCTTAGATCATAACTCCCAATCATTTCAAATATTGGGAAGCCATCCCATGAAGGACAGGTACAAACAAGCCTAGACAGTGAGGACTATAATAAATACCTAACTCCTCAACACTCAGAAACAGATGAACATCTACAAGCATCAAGACATTTCAGGAAAACATGAACTAACCAAATGAACTAAGTAAAGCACCAGGAACCAATCCTGAAACAAACAAACACCCAGAGATATGTGACCTTTCAGATAATATAAAATAGCTCTTTTGAAGAAACCCAATGAAATTTAAGATAACACAGAGAACAAATTCAGGATTCTATCAGATAAATTTAAGAAATTTTGTACACCACCCTTAACAAGGAGATTGAAATAATTGAAGAAAATCAAGTAGAAATACTGAAGCTGGAAAATATAATTGGCAAAACAAAGAATACATCAGAATATTTTAATAGCAGAATTTATCAAGCAGAAGAATTGGTGAGCTTAAAGACAGGCTGCTGCTCTCAGCCTTAGTGCCATTTTCTTGGAAACCTCTGCGCCATGAGAGCCAAGTGGAGGAAGAAGCAAATGCGCAGGCTGAAGCACAAAAGAAGAAAGATGAGGCAGAGGTCCAAGTAAACCACTAGCTTGTTGCATCATGGAGGCCACAGGAACAGATACATGGAATGCCAGGCGCTGGGGATGCTGGTACAAGTTGTGGGACTGCATGCTACTGTCTAGAGCTTGTCTCAGTGGATCTAGAACTTCATCGCCCTCTGATTGCCGATCACCTTTGACACCCACCTTGCTCATAAACAACACTGCCCATGTTGGTCCTCTGCCCTGGACTTGTGACATTCTGCACTATTTCTGTGTTTATTTGTGGCCAAGTGTAACAACTATATAATAAATCACCTCTTCCGCTCTTTTAGCTGAATAATTAAAAAAAAAAAAAAAAAAAAGACAGGCTGCTTTAAAATACACAGTCACAGGAGAAAAGAAAAAAATAGAAAACAATGAAGAACATCTACATCATCTAAAAAAAAATAGCCTCAATTGAGCAAATCTAAAAGTTACTGACTTTAACAGAAGGGAGAGAAAAAGATAGGAGTAGAAAGTTTACTCAAAGGAATAATAACAGAGAACTTTCCAAACCTAAAGAATGATGTCAATATCCAAGTACAAGAAAGCTATACAACACCAAGCAGGTTTAACCCAAAAAAAGTACCCAAAGGCATTTAATAACCAAACTCCCAAAGATCAAGAATAAAGAAAGGAACCTAAAAGCAGCAAGAGAAAATAAACAAATAACATACACAGGAACTCCAATGTACGTGGTGGTAGACATTTCAGCAGAAGACTTACAGACCGGGAGAGGATGACATGACATATTTAAAGTGCTTAAGGTGAAAAATTTATCCTGGAAAAGTATATTCAGCAAAAATATCCTTCAAACATGAAAGAGAAAAACTTTCCCAGAAAAACAGAAGCTGAGAGATTTCATAAACACCAGACTTTTACTACAAGAAATACTAAAGCAAGTACTTCAAGCAGAAACAAAAGGATTTTAATGGGTAATAAGTACTCACGTGAATGTACAGAACTCACTGGTAATAGTAAGTACGTAGAAAAATACGTAATATTATAACACTATAACTGTGGTGTGTAAACTACTCTTATGTCAAGTCAAAAGATTAAATGATGAACCAATAGAAATAATAACTACACCAACTTTTCAAGACAGAGAAAGTACAATAAGATAGAAATAGAAACAACAAGTAAAAAAAGGGATACGAAGTTGAGCCATAGAGTTTTTTTCTAAGTTTTCTTTCTGCTTGTTTGTTTTGTTGTTTATACAAACAGTGTTGTTTTCAGCTTTAAATAATGGATTATAAGATAGTATTTGCAAGTCTTACAGTAACCTTAAACCAAAAAACATGCAATGTATACACAAAAAAATAAAAAGCAAGAAACTAAATCATATCACCAGAGAAAATCACATTCACTAGAGGAAGGCATGAAGGAAAGTAAGAAGGAAAGACCACAAAAAAATAATGTGAAGAGTAAGTCCTTACTTATCAATGATATTGAGTATGAATACACTAAACTCTCTAATCAAAAGACAGACTAGCTGAATGGATAAGGAACAAGACTCACTGATCTGTTGCCTACAACAAATACACATCACCTATAAACACACATACAGTCTAAAAATAGATAAAATAAGACATTCCATGCTGATAGAAGCTAAAAACAGAAGGAGTAGCTATAATTATATCAGACAAAATAGACTTTAAGATAGAACTATAAGAAATGAGAAAAAGAATGTCACTAAATAATGATAAAGGGGTAAATTCAGTAAGAAGATATAACAATATAAATATATATACACAGCCAACACTTGAGCACTCAGATATAGAAAGAAAATATTGATAGACCTAAAGAGAGAGATAGGTCACAACAAAATAACAGCTGGAGACTTCAACACCATTGGATAGATATTCCAGAGAGAAATCCAACAGCATTGGATAGATATTCCAGAGAGAAAACCAATAAAGAAATATTAGACTTATTCTGCACTATAGGACAAGTGGACCTAATAAATATTAACAGAGGATTCCACCCAATGACTGCAGAATACACATTCTTTTTCTAAGCACATGGATCATTCTCAAGGATAGATCATACATTAGGTCACAAAAATTCTTACAATATTTAAAAAAATGAAATAATATCAAGCATCTTCTCTGACCACAATGGAATAAAACTAAAAATCAATAAATAGAAAAATTTTAGAAACTACACAAATATATTAAAATTAAACATTATACTCCTGAACTACCAGTGGGTGAATGAAATTAAGAAGGAAATGTATATATTTCTTCAAAATATACTAATGAAAACACTCGTGCCTGTAATCCCAGCACCTTGGGAGGCCAAGGCTGGTGGATCACCTGAGGTCAGGAGTTCGAGACCAGCCTGGCCCACATGGTGAAACCCTGTCTCTACTGAATATGTAAAAACTAGCCAGACATGGTGGTGGGCACCTGTAATCCCAGCTACTCAGGAGGCTGAGACAGGAGAATTGCTTGTACCCAGGAGACAGAGGTTGCAGTGAGCTGACAGTGCCACTGCACTCCAGCCTCAGTGACAGAATGAGACTCTGTCTCAAAAAAAAAAAAGAAAAGAAAAGAAAAGAAAAGAAAACACAACATATCAAAACATATGGGATACAGCAAAAGCAGTACTAAGAGGAAGGTTTATAACCATAAGCACCTTTATAAAAAAGAAGAAACACTTCAAATAAACAATAATGCTCCATCTTAAAGAACTAGAAAAACAAGAGAAAACCAAACCCCAAATTATTTTTTAAAAAGTAATAAAAATCAGAGAAGAGATAAATGAATTTGAAATAAAAAATCCCAAGGAAACAAAAAGTTGGTTTTTTGAAAAGTTAAAACAAAATTAACAAACCTTTATCCAGACTAAGAAAAATAAAGAGGAGAACAAAACAAATAAAATCAGAAATGAAAACAGAGACATTACAACTGATACTGCAGAAATTTAAAAGATCATTAGTGGCCCCTAAGAACAAGTATATTCCAATAAACTGGAAAATCTGCAATAAATTGACAAATTTCTAGACCCATACAACCTACTATGATTGAACCAGGAAGAAATTCAAAACATAAACAGACCAAAACAACCACTGAGACTGAGGCTGTCATAAAAATTTCCCAGTAAAGAAAAGACCAGGACACAATGGTTTCACTGTTGAATTCTACCAAAAATTTAAGAAAGACCTAAACCATTTCTATTAAATTATTGCAATAACTAGAGGAGGAAATACTTCCACTTTTATTCCACAAGGGGAGTATTATCCTGGTACAAAAGCACCACAGAAAATGAAAGCTACAGACCACACCTCTTATTAATACTGATGCAAAAATATTTGACAAAATACTAGGAAACTGGTGTTAACAATACACTAAATCTATTGATATAATCATGTGGTTTTTGTCATTGGTTTTGTTTATGTGATGGATTATGTTTATTGATTTGCATATGTTGAACAAGCATTGCATCCCATGGATGAAACCGACTTGATAGTGATGGATAAACTTTTTGATGTTCTGCTGGATTCAGTTTGCCAGTATTTTATTGAAGATTTTTGCATTGATGTTCATCAGGGATATTGCCCTGAAATTTCATTTTTTGGGGGTGTCTCTGCCAGGTTTGGGTATCAGGATGATGCTGGCCTCATGAAATGAGTTAGGGAGGAGTCCCTTTTTTCTATTGTTTGGAATAGTTTCAGAAGGAATGGTGTCAGCTCCTCTTTGGACCTCTGGTAGAATTTGGCCATGAATCTGTCTGGTCCTGAGCTTTTTTTGGTTGGTAAGCTATTAATTGCTGCCTCAATTTCAGAACTTGGTATTGGTCTATTCAAGGATTTGACTTCTTCCTGGCTTAGTCTTGGGAGGGTGTATGTGTCCAGAAATTTATCCATTTCTCCTAGATTTTCTAGTTTATTTGCATGTTTATAGTATTCTCTGATAATAGTTTGTGTTTCTGTGGGATGCGTGGTGATATTCCCTTTATCATTTTATATTGTGTACATTTGATTCTTCTCTCTTTTCTTCTTTATTAGCCTGGCTAGTGGTCTATCTATTTTGTTGATCTTTTCAAAAACCCAGTTCCTGGATTTATTGATGTTTTGAAGGGTTTCTCGTGTCTCCATCTCCTTCAGTTCTGCTCTGATCTTAGTTACTTCTTGTTGTCTGCTAGCTTTTGAATTTGTTTGCTCTTGCTTCTCTAGTTCTTTTAATTGTGATGTTAGCGTGTTGATTTTAGATCTTTCATGCTTTCTCCTGTGGGTATTTATTGCTATAAATTTTCTCTAAACACTGCTTTAGCTGTGTCCCAGAGATTTTGACACGTTGTGTCATTGTTCTCATTGGTTTCAAAGAACTTGTTTATTTCTGCCTTAATTTCGTTATTTACCCAGTAGTCATTCAGGAGCAGGTTGTACAGTTTCCATGTAGTTGTGGGGTTTTGAGTGACTTTCTTAATCCTGAGTTCTCATTAGATTGCACTGTGGTCTGAGAGAATTTTTGTTATGGTTCCCATACTTTTACATTTGCTGAGGAGTGTTTTACTTCCAATTATGTGGTCAATTTTAGAATAAGTGTGATGTGGTGCTGAGAAGAATGTATATTCTGTTGATTTGGGGTGGAGAGTTCTACAGATGTCTATTAGGTCCACTTAGTCCAAAGCTGAGTTCAAGTCCTGAATATCCTTATTAATTTTCTGTTTTCTTGATCTGTCTAATATTGACAGTGGGGTGTTAAAGTCACCCACTATTATTGTGTGGAGTCTAATTCTCTTTGTAGGCCTCCAAGAACTTGCTTTATAAATCTGAGTGCTCCTGTATTGGGTACATACATATTTAGTATCATTAGCTCTTCTTGTTGCCTTGATCCCTTTACCATTAGGTCATGTCCTTCTTTGTCTTTTTTGATTTTTGTTGGTTTAAAGTCTGCTTTATCAGAGGCTAGGATTGCAACCCTTGCTTTTTTTAATTATTATAGTTTAAGTTCTAGGGTACATGTGCACAATGTGCAGGTTTGTTACACATGTATACATGTGCCATGTTGATGTGCTGCACCCATTAACTCGTCATTTACATTAGGTATATCTCCTAATGCTATCCTCCCCCCTACCCCACAATAGGACCCAGTGTGTGATGATCCCCTTCTTGTGTCCAAGTGATCTCATTGTTTAATTCCCACCTATGACTGAGAACATACAGTATTTGGTTTTCTGTTCTTGTGACAGTTTGCTGAGAATGATGGTTTCCAGCTGCATCCATGTCCCTACAAAGGACACAAACCTCATCCTTTTTTATGACTGCATAGTATTCCATGGTGTATATGTGCCACATTTTCTTAACCCAGTCTGTCACTGATGGACATTTGGGTTGATTCCAAGTCTTTGCTATTGTGAATAGTGTCGCAATAAACATGCATGTGCATGTGTCTTTATAGCTTTTTTCCCCCCCATTTGCTTGGTGAATATTCCTCCATTCCTTTATTTTTTTAAATTTTGAACCTATGTGTGTCTTTGCACATGAGAAGGGTCTCCTGAATACAGCACACCAATGGGCCTTGACTCTTTATCCGGTTTCCAGTCTGTGTCTTTTAATTGGGGCATTTAGCCCATGGACATTTAAGGTTAATACTGTTGTGTGTGAATTTTTTCCTTTCATTATTAATGCTAGCTGGTTATTTTGCCCATTAGTTGATGCAGTTTCATCTCCGTGTCAATGATCTTTACAATTTTGTATGTTTTTGCAGTAGCTGGTACCAGTTTTTCCTTTCCATGCTTAATGTTTCCTTCAAGGGCTCTTGTAAGGCAGGCCTGGTGGTGACAAAATCTCTCAGCACTTGCTTGTCTGTAAAGGATTTTATTTCTCTTTTTATGAAGCTTAGTTTGGCTGGATATAAAATTCTGGATTGAAAATTCTTTTCTTTAAGAATGTACAATATTGGCCCCCACTCTCTTCTACCATGTAGGATTTCTGCAGAGAGATCCACTGTGAGTCTGATGGGCTTCCCTTTGTGAGTAACCCAACCTTTCTCACTGGCTGCCCTTAACAGCTTTTTCTTCATCTCAACCTTGGTGAATCTGAGAATTATGTGTCTTGGGGTTGCTCTTCTCGAGGACTATCTTTGTAATGTCCTCTGTATTTCCTGAATTTGAATGTTAACCTGTTTTGCTAGGTTGGGGAAGTTCTCCTGGATAATATCCTGAAGAGTGTTTTGAACTTGGTTCCATCCTCCCTGTCACTTTCAGGTACAACCAATCAAACATAGATTTGGCCTTTTCATATAGTCCCACATTTCTTGGAGGCTTTGTTTGTTCCTTTTTATTCTTTTTTCTCTAATCTTATCTTCTTGCTTCATTTCATTAAGTTGATCTTCAGTCTCTGATATCCTTTCTTCCACTTGATCAGTCTGGCTATTGAGACTTGTGTATGCTTCATGAAATTCTTGTGCTGTGTTTTTCAGCTCCATCAGGACATTTATGTTCTTCTCTAAACTGGTTATTCTAGTTAGCAATTCATTTAACTTAAGGTTCTTAGCTTCCTTGCATTGGGCTAAAACATGCTCCTTTAGCTCAGAGAAGTTTGTTATTACCCACCTTCTGAAGCCTACGTCTGTCAATTAGTCAAACTCATTCTCTGTTCAGTTTTGTTCCCTTGCTGGTGAGAAGTTGTGATCCTTGGGAGGAGAAGAGGCATTCTAGCTTTTGGAATTTTCAGCCTTTTTGTGCTGTTTCTTCCTCCTCTTAGAGGATTTGTCTACGTTTGATCTTTGATGTTGGTGACCTTTGAATGGGGTTCTTCATGGATGTCCTTTTTGTTGATATTGACGCTATTCCTTTCTGTTAATTGTCCTTTTAACAGTCAGGCCCTTCTGCTGCAGGTCTGCTGGATTTTGCTGAAGGTATACTCTGGACCTTGTTTGCCTGGGTATCATCAGTGGAGGCTGCAGAACAGCAAAGATTGCTGCCTGTTCCTTCCTCTGGAACCTTTGTCCCAGAGGGGCATCCATGAGATGCCAGCTGGAGCTCTCCTGTATTAGGTGTCTGTTGACCCAGCTGGGAGGTGTCTTCCAGTTAGGAGTCACAGAGGTCAAGTACCTACTTGAGGAGGCAGTCTGTCCCTTAGCAGAGCTCAAGCGCTGTCCTGGGAGATACGCTGCTATCTTCAGAACTGTCAGGCAGGAATGTTTAAGTCAGCTGAAACTGCACCCACTGCCACTCCTTCCCCAAGGTGCATTGTCCCACAAAGATGGGAGTTTTATCTATAAACCCATGACTGGGGTTGCTGCCTTTCTTTCAGAGATGCCTGCCAGGTCTTCAATAAAATTCAACTCCCCTTCATGCTAGAAACTCTCAATAAACTAGGTATTGATGGAATGTATCTCAAAATAATAAGAGCTATTTTTGACAAACCCACAGCCAATATCATACTGAATAAGCAAAATCTGGAAGCATTTCCTTTGCAAACCAGCACAGGACAAGGATGCCCTCTCTCACCACTCCTATTCAACATAGTATTGGAAGATCTGGCCAGGGCAATCAGGCAAGAGAAAGAAATAAAGGGTAATCAATAGGAAGAGAGGAAGTCAAATTGTCTGTGTTTGCAGATGACATGATTGTATATATAGTGTATATTTAGAAAACCCCATCATCTCAGCCCAAAATCTCCTTAAGCTGACAAGCAACTTCAGCATAGTCTCATGATAAAAAATCAATGTGAAAAAAATCACAAGCATTCCTATACACCAATAAGAGACAGACAGAGTCAAATCATGAGTTAACTCCCATTCACAATTGCTGCAAAGTGTATAAAAAACCTAGGAATACAACTGACATGGGATATGAAGCACCTCTTTAAGGAGAACTACAAACCACTGCTCAAGGAAATAAGAGAGAACACAAACAAATGGAAAACATTCCATGCTCATAGATAGAAAGAATCAATATCATAAAAATGGCCATACTGCCACAAGTAATTTATAGATTCAATGCTATCCACATCAAGCTACCATTGACTTTCTTCACAGAATTAGAAAAAACCACATTAAATTTTATACAGATCCATAAAAGAGCCTGTATAACCAGACAATTGCTAAGCAAAAAGAGCAAAGCTGGAGGCATCATCCTACCTGACTTCAAACTATACTAACTGTACTACAAGGCTACAATAACCAAAACAGCATGGCAGTGGTACCAAAACAGATATGTAGACCAAGGGAACAGAACAGAGGCCTCAGAAATAATGCCACACATCTACAACTATCTGATCATTGACAAACCTGACAAAAACAAGCAATGGGGAAAGCGTTCCCTATTTAATAAATGGTGTTGGGAAAACTGGCTAGCCATATGCAGAAAACTGAAACTGGACCCCTTCCTTACACCTTATACAAAAATTAACTCGAGATGGATTAAAGACTTAAATGTAAGACCTAAAACCATAAAAACCAAAGAAAAAAACCTAGGCAATACCATTCAGGACATAGGCATGGGCAAAGACTTCATGACTAAAACATCAAAAGCAATGGCAACAGAAGCCAAAATTGACAAATGGGATCTAATTAAACTAAAGAGCTTCTGCACAGCAAAAGATGTTATCAACAGAGTGAACAGGCAGCCTACAGAATGCGAGAAAATTTTTGCAATCTATCCATGTGACCAAGGGCTAATATTCAGAATCTACAAAAAACGTATACAAATTTACAAGAAAAAGCAACCCCATCAAAAAGTGAGCAAAGGATATGAACAGACACTTCTCCAAAGAAGACATTTTTGCAGCCAACAAACATATGAAAAAGAGCTCATCATCACTGGTCATTAGAGAAATGCAAATCAAAACCACAATGAGATACCATCTCACACCAGTTAGAATGGTGATCATTAAAAAGTCAGGAAACAACAGATGCTGGAGAGGATGCCAAGAAATAGGAATACTTTTACACTGTTGGTGGGATTGTAAATTAGTCCAACCATTGTGGAGGACAGTGTGATGATTCTCAAGGATCTACAACCAGAAATACAATTTGACCCAGCAATTCCAGTACTGTGTATATATCCAAAGGATTATAAATCATTCTACTATAAAGACACATGCACACGCATGTTTATTGCAGCACTGTTCACAATAGCAAAGACTTGGAACCAACCCAAATGCTCATGAATGATAGACTGGATAAAGAAAATGTGACACATATACATCATGGAATACTATGCAGCCATAAAGATGGATGAGTTCATGTTCTTTGCAGGGACATGGATAGAGCTGGAAACCATCATTCTCAGCAAACTAACACAGAAACAGAAAACCAAACACTGCATGATCTCACTCATAAGTGGTAGTTGAACAATGAGAACACATGGACACAGGGAGGGAAACATCACACACCAGGACCTGTTGGGTGGTGGGGGGCTAGGGGAGGGATAGCATTAGGAGAAGTACCTAATGTAGAAGACGGGTTGATGAGTGCAGCAAACTACCATGGCACGTGTATACCTATGTAATAAACCTGCACGTTCTGCACATGTTTCCCAGAACCCAAAAAACATATGAATATTGCAATTGATGCTGGAGTAGCATATCATAACATTTAAAATCCCTTCATAAGAATAACCCTCAAAACATTGTGTATAGAAGGAACATAACATAATAAAAGTCATACACAGCAGACCTTCAGCTAGTATCACACTGAATGGGGTAAAACTGAAAGGCTTTTTTAAAGATCTGGAACACAACAAGGATGACCACTTTCACTACTGTTATTCAACATAGTACTGGAAGTCCTCATTAGAGCAAACAGACAAGAGAAGAAATAAAGCACATCTGAATTGGAATGGATGTAGTCAAATTATTTTTGTTTGTAGATGATATGATCTTGTATTTGAAAAAATCTAAAATACCCAACTGAAAAACAGTTAGAACTGATAAATTCATTAAATTACAGGATACAAAATTAAATACAAAAATCAGCAGCAATTTTAGATGCCAACATCGAACAATTTTAAAAGTAAATCAAAAATCTAATCCCATTTACGATAATCACAAATAAAATTAAACACCAAAGAATTAATAAAATAATCAAAACGTGTCTATAATGGAAACTAAAAAACACTGAAGAAGATACTAAAAAATGGAGTGATGTTCCACTTTCATGGATTAGAAGAATAAATATTGCTTAAATGTTGATACCCAAATGCAATCTCTATCAAACTACCAATGACACTATTCACAGAAATAGAAAAAAATTCTAAAATGTATATGGAACCACAAAGGATCAAGTATATCCAATGCCCTCCACAAAAGATCAAGAATATTCAAACCTCTTCTAAGCAAAAAGAAAACTGGAGGAATTACATTACCTGACTTCAAATTTTACTAAAGAGCTATTTTCACTAAAAAGGATACTTCTGGCATAAAAAAATACACATAGACCAATGGAATAGAATAAACAATCCATAAACAAATCCACACACCTGCAGCAAATTCATTTTCGAGAAAGGTGCCAAGAAAATACACCGAGAGAAAGACAATTTCTTCAACAAATGGTGCTGTAAAAACTGTATATCCACATACAGAAAAATGAAATTAGACCCCCATCTTTCGCCATATACAAAAATCAAATCAAAATGGATTAAATGCTTAATCTACAATTTCAAGCTATGAAACTACTACCCGAGAACATAGGGGAAAATCTCTAGGATACTGGTCTGGACAAAAATTTATTGAGTAATTCCCCACAAGCACAAGCAACAAAAGCAAGAATAGACAAATGGGATAATATCAAGTTAAAAAGCTTCTGCACAGCATGGAAACAATCAACATAGTGGAGAGACAAACCACAGAATGGGAAAAATATATTTGCACACTACCCCTCTGAAAAGGGATTAATAATAACCAGAATACATATGGAGCTCAAACAATTCTATAGGAAAAAAAATCTAATAATCCAGTCAAACAATGGGAAAAAGATTTGAATAGAAATTTCTCAAAAGCAGACACACAAATGGCAAATAGGCATATGAAAAGGTGCTCAACATCATTAATCATCACTGAAATGCAAATCAAACCTACAGTGAGATATCATCTCACTCCAGCTACAATGGTTTATATCTAAAAGGCAAGCAATAACTAATGCTGGTGAAGAGATGGAGAAAGGGGAACCCTTGTACACTTAGTGGGAATGTAAATTAGTACAACCACTATGGAGAGCAGTTTGGAGGCTCCTCAAAATTAAAAACAGAACTACCATATGATCCAGCAGTCCCACTGCTTCGTATATACCCAGAATTTAAAAACAAATTCCAAATATTAAAGAGGTATCTGTACTCCTATGTTTGTTGCAGCACTGTTCACAATAGCCAATATTTGGAAGCAATCTAAATGTCCACCACCAAATGAATGGATAAAGAAACTATTACTTTTACACAGTGGAATACTATGTAGCCATAAAAAATAAGATCCTGTCATTTGCAACAACATGGTTGGAACTGGAGGTCATTATGTTAAGTGAAATAACCTAGGCCCTGAAAAATTAACATTGCATGTTTTCCCTTATTTGTGGAATCTAATCAAAATAATTGAACTCCTGGAGATACGTAGTAGAGTGATGGCTACCAGAGCCTGTAAGAGTAGTTTGGGGAGGTAGTGGGGAGGTGGGATATTTAATTAGTACAAAATATATAGTTAGTAAGAATGAATAACACCTAGTATTTGATTGGCAGGATGACTATACCCAATAATAATTTCATTATATATTTTAAAGTAATCAAGAGAGTATAATTGGGTTGTTTGCCACACAAAAGATAAATACTTGAGGGGATAGGTATTCCATTTTCCATGATGTGATTATTTCATATTGCATGCCTGTATCAAAATATCTACTGTATCCCATCAATATATACACTTACTAGATATCCACAGAAATTTAAAATTTAATTAAAAAATAATGATGATGATGGTGGCTATGGTGATGGAATTATGTACAATAACTAGCTGTTTACTCTTGACCATTTAGTGGTCTAAGAGCTTTTACTGTATTATGTCATTTAGTTCTTACCATAAACTTATAAGATTGGTGTGGTTTTGTGCTCATATTAGGACTAACAAGTGTTCTTTAGATTTGAACCAAAAAAAAGTGTAATTTTTCCTGGCCTGCTGAAATGGTAAGAGATGAATCCAGAATTCTGCAGGAAGATGGTAAAAAAGAATGAATTGAAAGTAGAAGATGGAGAAAATTCGGTGCATATGAATTAGCTGTCTAGATAGGGGAGACCACAATAAGGTTTGTATCAGAGAATATTAAGTTATGAGAGCATTGTTTTCTTTGGTTTATTTCATTTTATTTTATTTTAAGATGAGAGAGAATTTACCCTGTTTAAAGCCTAGTGGAAAGCTGTGATAAGAAATGAAAGCTTACATTACAGGAGAAAATACAGATTAATCTACGGATCAGAATTCTGAAAAGATGGGGTAGAATGAGACCCCATGGTGAAGGGGATGTCTTTACACAAGAAGAGGTATGCCTTTCCCTTTATAACAGGAGATTAGATTGGACTAGGATTCATACAAATGTATCTATGCAGAACAATAACTTGAATCTGCTTCCACTTGATGGTCTGGCTTATCTAGGTAAAGCAGGACTGAGGTCATGTGCTGCATAGGAAGGAACATGTTGTCTAGTGGAGCCCTTGGAAAAATAGTATTAACTAGAGATTTCAAATGACTGTTATCCCTTACCAAAAAAGACTGTCTCACAGTCTGAAGACCACAATTACTTTCACAAAATATAGTTGCCGATACATGTTTAAATTCTCTCATTCTATTTTAAAATATAGTGAGTCTTTTAGCCCATCTAAAATAAAACTTACCGAGCTCATAGAGTTGTAATAACTCTGCAAAGAGGGTTATTACAATGTTAGAAAATTAGTGTCCATGGTGTTTCCAGGTTTGCTACCATCTAAATTGACATGTGACCTTACACAAATCATTTAACCTCTCTGCTACAGATGTCATTGGTAATTTTGGAGTAATATTACAAATGTTACAAAAATGTGACGTTTCAAAAAGCACTCTGAGATATTCCAAAGAAGGGATTGCATATGCATAAAATGCATTATAATTATGAGAACTAACAGTAAATTATTTCTTAGCACTCAGCACACTAACTAGAGGTGCAATCTGTTCCAGAATATTATAAGAATTGAAAATAAGTTAGGGATTCTGTTTCTCATCTCATTGTGACTTATACATAGGGTATCATATTTTTTTGTCCAAATTGTGACACTATTGACAGCGAAAGAGGGCACTAACCAGATGGGATGCTCAGTCAACAGGCACAAATTAAGACTGTCTTAGGAAAAAGAGGATGTAGGGTCACTTTATATGTGTGTGTGTGTGTGTTCCTTCATTGTTTGGATGTATGCAGCATCTTCTATAAAGCTCGAAACCTTCTCTGGAAAGTTCAAGGAGTAATGATTTCCACATGTAAAATAGTTTATGACAGTATCAAAGCAAGTGTAAGGTAACTGGACATTTTAACATAAGCACAAACATTGGACACATTTTACTGCACATCCCTCCTTCAACACAAACTTTGAAATAGAGCTCTCATAACTATATACACACACTTTAATTGTTTACTCACCTCACCTTCCTTCTCAGAAAACCCCCTGAACTAAAAAGATACATTCACCACATTAACTTATCACATCTGCTATGCCTTCTGTACATAAAACTGATGGGTTTGAGCTCTAGTGTATGCAAGTCACTTCACATTTCTGAGTCTCAGTTGCCCCACATGAAAATCTAAATGTTCTCCAAGCTTTCTTACAGTTCTGATAATGCTGGAATTTGTGTTTTGTGTGTGTGTGTGTGTATGTGTGTGTGCAAGAATGAGGAAGCAAACATACTTTGTCTTAGCTTGCAAATTTCTATGGATCAAAGGCATTGCTATTCTCACTGCTTTTCTACTTCCTCTGAGACACACAAACATACACAAACACACACCCCTATACCCACACCATTCATTGTATTGAGAAGCAGCAGCAAGGAGAAAAAGCGAGGCAGCAGGAAGTGATTGTGTGTTTGCATTGGGTGAAGGTGCTATATAAAATTAGAGGGAGGGAGGAGAAGAAAGTCAAAGGTGAAGGGAGGGAGGTGGAGCTAAATGCAGTCCAGTGAGCAGCCTGTATTGTTACATTCATTTATGATTACTAGTCATAGTCATGGGCTGTGAAGCCAAGAAAAAAGAAATGCCTCTGAAAAGTCATTTTCGTTTTACATTTCAACCTTTAAAAAGCTTAATAATATTCAGTCAGTTATCAATTTGCAAGATCATTAAACTCCTACAAAAGAAGGAAAGAAGTCATTCATTCTCACATAAGTTCTTAGTGACAAGTTTTAAAAGAAAATATAACAGAAGCTTGTTACTAGGTACAGAAATCCCTGATCTCAAGTTCTGAAGATAGTTCTCACCAAAATTCTCCCAGGATCACAATGGTCTGGGGCAATTTGAGTCATGGACTTGCTCATATTAGAATGATGTTATTTCTACTCCATAGTATAACTTTCAGGTGATGCTAAATCACAAGACATAGAAAGTAATGCAGAATGATATGATTTGATCAAAGAGAATAGCTTGTTTTATTACTTGAATCTAACCGCACTATTCACTATTGTTTGATTAGAGCTGATAAGTGCAGACTAATGACCATTGAACTGAAGACTCAAAGATAGAGAAACATGAAGCATACTAAGTAGGAAGCAGCAACATGATCATGGCGAAAAGTAGGAAGGGAAGAAATATAAAATCTTAAGTCTTCACTGTATAACTAGCAGAATAACATAGCAAAAATGCTTTGCACTATCAGGATAACTATATATTGTACCTGGTTCATTCATTTAATCAACAATCACTTATTGAGCATGTAATATGCACTAGATACTGTGTCTCGTGCTATGGAAATAACAAGTAATACAGTTTGAATAGAGCATAAAATGCGTGGAGTGGAATGGAGAGGGATAAGAAGCTGGAAGGGTAAGTAGGAGCAGATTGTGTAGTGATTTGTAAGCCACTTAAAGAGCTGAGAATTTATCTCAAGAGAAGCAGGTGTTACTGAATGATTTCAGCAGATAAGTGACATTATTTTTACATATTTAAAGACATCTCTCTAGCTAGAGTATGGAGGCTGTATGTGGGAGGGTCTAATAGTATATGCTAGGAGATAAATTTGTAGGTAATTACAGCAGTACAGGCAAGAGATGATTAATGGCCAGGACTAGCCTACACATATCTTACTAACAAATTGAATGAGGGGTGGGGAAATTGTAAGGGAGATGGGATCTAGAATGATTGCCATGTTTCTGATTTTGTCAGTTGAGTTAATGATAGTGCCACATACTAAAATAAGGTATATAGAAAGACAAGCAGCTTCTTGGGAATGGGCCAGAAAGGAAAATGATTAGTTGAGTATTGGATATGTTGATCTTTGGTTATCTGTGTGATGCTGAAATAGGGATACTGAATAGAAATGTGGACAACAGGATAAAGTTGAGAACTTAAAAGGGATTTGGATGCAATTGGTAGCGTGATAGAAAATTTGGGAAGATTATCGATATCAAATATATTAAACATTATCAAAAAAGGTTGTGTAGACTGAGAAGAGAAAAGAGACTGGAACAGAACCTTGAGAAATGCCAGCATTTAAAGGACAGGCAGAAGAAAATGAACCAGCAAAGGAAACTGAGAGGGAGCTAGGAGGAGAACCAGGTGAGCATGATGTTATGGAAATCTAGAGAAGGGAATACTTCAAAAAAGGATTTAATCTAACACTTGTATCCTTGGACAGATCAATTTCCCTTTTTTGACCTCACTGTCATCTTTGCAATAAATAAGCAGGTTGGACCTGATAATATTTAAAAGTCTTCCCGCTCTGATGCTGTATTCCATAGGAGACTTGAAATGTCACTTTGTTGTGGCTAATAGTAGAAAGGGCATTCTTTCTAAGATTAGGACTTCAAGAAAAAGTCCTTAAGTATTGCCATCAATCTATTCAAAGATTTTACATAAAGTAGCAATACCTAAAACATAATAACATGAAATAATACCTGATAAATTGGTAACAAATAAAAACAATTTATAAGCCATAGCTATACATTCATAAGCACCTACTAAGTGACAGGTACTTGTTTCTTTTTGTACTTTAACTCACTTACATAACAAATCTGCTTAGTAGATATTGGTATCTATATTCTACAGAGTATAAAACTAAACCCCAGAAAAAAAATTACTAAAAGTTCAGTGTTAGTTTGTGGAGGCAGGATTTGAAATCAGGTCTGTATTATTCCAGCGCTTTCCACAGTGTTGAGCTGTCTAATGGAAAGTGCCTCCTAACTCCCTTGATTTTCACCTTTTATATTGAGGCTATAAGTTATTTTCTTCTTTAACCCATTATCTAATAAGAGCCAGTTAAAATTTCTAATAAAGTCTCTAAGCCAGTCAAAAATGTATACTTGTCTTAATATAAGGTTCTGAGTATTTGCAGGCCAAGTTGCCCTTTTAGATAGTCCACAACAGTTAGTATCCTGAAGAAAATGGGCATAAGCATTGGGAGAGGTATGATCTTCCTAAGCGTTCAATGGCTAATAATTGTTTGTCTTCTTCAGAGCATAGTTGGCATTCATTCAAGACTTACTTTTTCCCCAATCCCTCCATAACATAAATCTCTTCCTAAATGTGTGTTGTTGGCTCAGTTTGTCCATGTAGTAAAGCATTTAGGATGAGTGTGGATAAAGGAGGAGAAAGATAAATCCAGTAAATACAGCCAGTTGAAGGCACCCTCACATAGAAAACAATATGGAAGATTACGCATAAAAATACTAGCCAATATTCTGTGTAATGCACGTGTGTGTGTGTGTGTGTGTGTATGGGCATGTATGTATTGGTATGGGATGTATTGGAGAGATAAAAATGACTTTATTATTTTATGCATTTCAAAAAATGGTAGAATTTTACGTAATTTTACATTTTCTTTTGTGTTTTAATTTCGGTAATTAAAACACCTTTTGAAATAATAACATTACAAAAAACCCCACTTTTTGAATATTGAAACCACTTCAATATTCTGTTTCTCCAAGACTATCTTCGTTTCATCATCAGTTTGCTGAATAATTCAAATAGATAATGAATTAAAACTTTTGGCCTACACTAACACAGCAACAATATGTCCAGTGAAAGCCTAAATACACTTATTTGGTATTATTGTTTTGCAAAAGCTAAGAGCTCTATTTTATGGCCACATCGGAGCATCCTGAAGAAAAGAAACAGCACTTCCTCTTTCCATGAAATACAGAACCCATGAAATCAAAATACCCAAAATAGAAAAAATGAAGCTCCACTCAAATGAATTACCTTTGTCAGGGTTTAATTTTGTTCATGAACCTCATGATTAAAAATGTCTTCTGACTCAGGCTATAATGCCTATTTGATAAGTGCTGCTCAAAATCAGGCATTTGCCTATGTGTGAAACATAACTCGTTTATCCCTTTTGGAAACAGAAAGATAATTATTCTTAAATATAAATACTATTTAAAACATTTCATCCAACTTTTAAAATTCAACTTTGATGCTGCTTTGTAATAGATGGGCTGTCAATTAGGTTATTTTTGTACTGTGTTATCATGCTCACTTGCTGTCTGTATATGTATCTCCCCTCTATGTAAAATGACAACAAAATGAAGGAAGTAAAAATAAAAATAATTCTATGATAAAAATGGAATGAAAAAGAAATAAAATGTACTACATCTCAAATACAAAATTCACTGTGGACTTACTGCCCTTCAAATCCTTTTCATTCCCATGGGTCTACACTGAATATAGAAGCCATTTATCAGACCTTGGCTCCTGGGTACCAAGGACAATGTGATTTTGCCCCCAGGCCAGACATAATACAATTTGACCTATATTGGCTGATTGGTCTATTTGCCAGTCTGTATGCTGGAAATAACGAGGTCAGGCTGACTGGAGACACATGGGGTGGCCCATTGAAATTGGTAATGGGGGAAGGAGGAGTCACTTCTTCCTCCTTTGCCTTCCCCGCGAAGCCTTCAAGTGGGGCACAAAAGATAACATTGAAAGAATTCAGGGCAGCAAGAGGAAACAGAAAAGACCAGACAATGTCTGCAGGAGACTGCCTCATTCATGTCAGAGTCTGTGAGGTGTGTTAGAAGCAAGTGTCTGAAATAATAATTCACTTCATCTTTCTATCTGCCCCTCAGTGGGAGAGTCTCTATTTGCCTTGTCCCCCAATCTTTATTTCCCAAGCTGCACACTTCAATTGGGCTGTATTGCCCCCTGCCTATTTAATTCTAGCAGTCTTCTCCTGGATCTCTCAGTCTAGTGCATCTCCCTCTGCCCCAGTTAGTCTTGTTTGCTATTCTTATATTTAACTCTGCACAATGTGATTTTCTTTACATGTATGCCCTCCTAAATAACCTACAACACATTATTCTCATCCATTTAATAAAACCACAGTCCTCTGACTCTGCTTTCTTTTCTTATGGCTCTGTCACACTCCCACCCAATCATAACTTTCCTCATCTTATTTTTTATGATTTCACAATCAGCCTTTCCCTTACAAACTGTTGTCCTGCTTATAGGAGAGATAGTATAGGTGTATGTAATAAGACTATATATGATGCATTTCTATTATTTTAAAAATTGCTGTATTTGTAAAAGAGGTTGAGTGGAGGGAAATGGTGAGGAGAAAAAGCATGGAAGGAGGGAAAGTAACAAAGACAAACCCTGACCCATCTTAGTCCAGGTTCCAGGCTTCCTGATGCTACCAGGAAATTGCATCTCACCCCTTAAATGTTGTTGTGGCTGTTAAGCAAATAAGACAGAATTTATGAAATGCCAAGTTTGTGCCAAGCTCTTTCAGTTGTGCCATCCCTTTTTAGCTTCTTGGCCATTGAGGCAGATACTGGAGCCCTTATCTTACAGATGAGAAAACTAAGGCTCAGAGAGGAGGTAAAAAGCAAGTGAATCTGGTCCATCTCACAACCCAATACCCCTCAATTGTACTGCACTGTCTTTAAAAGAAGTAATGTAACATGGAAGTGGTCAATATTGATTAGATACTTTCTTCAACTCATCTTCCTCTCCAGGCAAGCTGGGTTAAGAAGAGAAGGTCATGAATACAATATTCTCTCTTTCAATAGCGCATAAGGTCATGAATATAATATTTTCCCTTTCAATAGTGCATACCCAGGCAATCTGGGTTAAGAAGAGAAAGTCATGAATATAATATTCTCTCTTTCAATAGTACATATGGAGGTCCTTCCATGGCTCCCAAATCAGGAAACAAGTGTACTAAAAAATTCTTTTCGATAGCAATTTGGACCCCACAAATGTATCTTTTGGAAAAAACCAAAATGCAATAATTACATTTAAAATCTAAAATATAAATTGATTAAAATTTAAATTAATTAAATGTATTATTTTAAATTTAAAGTGTAATGCATCAACAGAAAATGAAGTTTGAAAGGGCTATTTAAGGGTCATTTAGTCTTTAATGGCCTGCAAAATCTTTCAGTCATTTCTTGCATAAAGAGTATGCATGGTTGATCTCTCTCAAAGCAATTCTCGCTTCCCTGCTTAGTATGTTTTGTTCTGCTGTAACAAAATATCACAGACTGGGTAATTTATATTGATCAGAAATTTACTGACTTACAGTTATGGAGGCTGTGAAATCCAAGCTTGAGGGCTGGCATTTGATCAGGTCCTTCTTGATGTATCACCCTATGGGTAAAGGACAAAAAAAAGAGAGCAAGATGGGGAGTGGCCCTGGAGAAAGGGGTAACTTGTCCTTTCATAACAAACCTACTCCCTTGAAAACAAACTCACTCTAGAGGTAATATCCTTAATCCATTCATGAGCGCAGAGCCCTTGAGTCCTAATCATCACTTCTTAATGTTCCCACATGTTAATACTGTTAAATGGCAATTAAATGTTAACATGACCTTTCAAAGGAAAAAACTTCCAAAATGTAGCATCTACAATAATATTCAAATGTGGAATTAAGAACAGATTTTACCTACCAGTCTCTCACTTTAGATTTTCTTCTGTTGATGCAGCTTAAGGAAGTATTCCCTTATTCTTCAGCCATATCAAACTACTGATGCATATTGAATTTAAAAATAATCTAAATGCACCAAGATGATTTTTGGGTATTGGAGCTAAGCCACACTTACTGTATCGTGTACATACATAGCTCGGTTTTTGTTTTTGTTTTTTGTTGTTGTTGTTGTTTTGTTTTTGTTTTTGTAGGGGTTTAGGAAACCTAGAGCAATATTTTATCAGTATCCCTGCTAAAAATTTATCTTGTTAGATTCAGCCTGTCAACTAGTTGATGATGGTGATCAATGTATAACTTTGGAAACTGGGTAATGCAATTCATAGAGACAGAAAACCTAAGGAGGAGGGCAAAGGTAGAGTGAAAGAATTGAGTTTATTTTAGAGATGTTGAGCTTGAGCTGTTAGTGTGAATCCAAGTAGAGAGGTCTTGGACTCAGATATAGCTTTGAGAATAAATAGCTAATTGGTAGAAATTTAAGCAACTAACATAGTAAAATCATCTAGAGGATTAAATGTTTAAGAATTCCAGCATTTTAGGGTATACTGTATATAGGTACATGAAAATGAGACTGTACAAAATGGGTGCAAAGAGCAGTCACATATAGGGGGAAAATCTGTAGAAGTATGGAATGAGAATGTTTCCATTAATCAATTTTGACAATTACCACAAAATAATTGCTAAGAAAAGAAGTGAAAACTGTGATCTTAATAGTCCATGGCTTTGTAATTTCACTGATCTCCCTCATAAGGAAATAATAAATGGTGCGATATGACTCTTTTTGGTAGCCTCGTGGTGGATTTGAAGGACCATTGCTTTCCCTAATAATAGCTGATAAATAACTCCTTTCATGACCTTTTCTTATTTCATGCACAACTTTGAAAACATAATCATTATTGTATTAGTCTGTTTTGCATTACTATGAAGAAATACCGGGGCCAGGCATGGGGGCTCATGCCTGTAATCCAAGCACTTTGGAAGGTCAAGGCAGGTGGATTACCTGAGGTAAGGAGTTCGAGACCAGCCTAGCCAACATAGTGAAACACTGTCTCTACTAAAATCACAAGAATTAGCCAGGTGTGGTAGCACACACCTATAATCTCAGCTACTCAGGAGACTGAGACAAAAGAATTGCTTGAACCGGGGAGACAGAGGTTGCAGTGAACCGAGATTGTGCTGCTGCACTCCAGCCTGGGTGACAGAGCCAGACTCCATCTCAAAAAAAAAACAAAAAACAAAAAACTGGAAGTTGGGTAATTGATAAATAAAAGAGGTTTCTATGGCTCATGGTTCTGAAGGCCATACAAGCATGGCACCAGCATCTGCTCAGCTTCTGGTGAAAACTCAAGGAGCTTTTACTCATGACAGAATGAAGGGGGAGCAGGCATGTCAACTGGTGAGACAGGGAGCAAGAGAGATACCAGACTCTTTCAGACAACCATTTCAGGGATCTCAAGTCACGTTTTGTGTTTCCCCTCTTTTTAATTTTGGCTTGATAAAATCCCCAAGATACTTCAACTTCCCTAGGCGGTATTGCCTCATCACTTCTCTTCCTTCCCTCCTCCCTTACATATTGTTTTCTGGGAAAAATCATCAGAAAAAGATCTAGCTAGATGACTCTTCTTTCAGCCACACAAGTCTTTTCAGACGATATCTTTCTCATAAGCAGTTCAGGAGTTAATCCTTAACCAAACAACACCGTTAAGTAATTAAGAAGTACAGTTTTTAAAATATTGTACTGAAAATGGGAAATGCAGTATCTATATGTCACTATTTTGAAAATTCCAGAGATTCCTCTGTTCTCTGAGCAAATAGAGATCCCATATTATCAAAGGTTTTCCTCCGTTGGCTGTTTTAATGAGGCAGGTGCTAACTCTTGCAGAGTTAAAGGGACAAGGTAAGGATTTTGTTGATTTACAGTTTCTGCTATACAGTCTACTCTGGGTTTTTTCCAGAGGCTCAAATTATCTTTAATTTTATTTAGTTAATCCCATATGTAATCAAATTTATATCATCTGAAGTGTAATATTCTCAGGTGACTGACTAATACTTTGAGAGTCATTTTCAGGATCTTGAATTATAAAATGCTTAAATCTTATGATGGCATAAAATCTCAGAAAAATCTAAATGAGTTGAAAAAGAGTTATAGACCATTACAAACTCTCTGAAAGACATATTTTAAAAAGTTTCAGGGATGGGGCTAAAATGGTCAATTAGAGCCAACTGCAGTCTGCGGCACTCACAGAGAGGAATGAGAGCAACAAGTGAATTCAGCACCTTCAACTGAAGTGTCCAGGTTCTCACATTGGGACTGAATTGGCAATCAGTTCAACCCATGGAGAGTGAAGAAAAGCAGGGTGAGATGACAGCCCATCTGGGAATGGCACAGAGCCAAGGGAACCCCCACCCAAAGCCAAGGGAGGCAGTGAGTGATTGTGTGACTGTGTCTAGGAAACCACACTCCTCTCAAAAATCCCATAGATCTTTGCAACCTGCTGATCAGAGATCCCCTCATGAGCCCATGCTAATGGGTCCTTGGGTCTGATACACAGAGTAGTGTGGAGTCTCAGAAGAGCAGCCACTCAAGCACACATGGAGACCCAGGAGTTTTACATACTTTGGCCATGGGATCCCAGGTGAGGAGGCATATCCATCCATCCATTCTCTCAGGAAGGGGGTTGAATCCAGGGAGCCAAGCAGCATCAGGCTGTGGGTCCCACCTCACAAGTTGGTACCCACTGGCATAAATTCAAGCCAGCCAGCAGCAGCAGGCTGAGTCTGACTGAGATGGAAGAAGTTTGTTGGGAGGAGGGTAGGCCACTATGTTTGTGGTTCAGTAGACTCAGCATTAGAGTCTACCAGCTCTGGAGGGTCCAGGTGGTCCAGGTGAGGGGGTTCACCCTAACACACTACACTTGCTTTGCCAGATCATGCTCAGACTGGACACTTGCTTTGACAGATCATGCCCAGACTGCTTCTTTAAGAGGGGCCCTGATCCATTCCTACACACTGGGTGAAGCCTTCCTGTGGGGGGCTCATCCTGAGATGAAGCTCCTCGGGGAGGAGCAGCATCTGTGGTATGTTTGATTCAGCTGTTCCAACCTGCTGACTCTGGATAGTCTGGGCAATCTGGACAAGAAAGGGTACCCCTCAATGCAGCAAACCTGCTCTACCAAAAAGCAGCCAGACTGCTTCTGTAAGTGGGTCCCTGATCCAATTTCTCCTGACTAGGTGAGGCCTCCTGACAGGTATCTCCAAACACCTACAGGAGCACTTAGACCAACAACAGGTCAGTACCCCCGCAGGATGGAGCTTCCAGAAGAAGCAGGCTGCCATTTTTGATTTTTTCAGACTTCGCTGGTGATACCTCCAGGTATGAGATAAACTGAGGCAACTAGGGTCTAGAGCAGACACCTAGCAAACCACAGCAGCCCAACAGATGCTACCAGTCAGTGGCCTATAAAAAAAATAAAAATTAAAATTAAAAAAAGAAAAAGAAGAAAAAGAAAACAACAACAACATCAACAAAAAAGACCCTCCCAAAATTCCAAAGGCCAGCAACCTCAAAAATAAAAAGTAGATAAGCCCACAAAGATAAGAAAAAAATCAACACAAAAATGCTGAAAACTCAAAAAGCCAGAGTGCCTCTTCTCCTCAAAATGTCTGCAACACCTCTCTAGCAAGGGCACAGAACTAGGCTGAGGATGAGATGGCTGAATTGACAGAGGTAGGCTTCAGAAGGTGAGTAATAACAAATGTTGCTGAGCTAAAGGACGTGTTGTAACCCAATGCAAAGAAGCTAAGGATCATGATAAAACAATATGGGAGGTGATAATCAGAATAGCCAGCTTAAAGAGAAACATAACCGACCTGATGGAGCTGTAAAACATGAGAACTTCACAATGCAATCACAAGTATCAATAGCAGAATAGACAAAGCAGAACAAAGAGTCTCAGAGCTTGAAGATTATCTTTCTGAACTAAGATAGGAAGACAAGAATAGAGAAGAAAGAATAAATATGAGTGAACAAAACTTCAGAGAAATATGAGATTATATAAGAAGTTTGAACCTATGAATGACTGGGGTACCTAAAAGAGACAGGGAGAATAAAACCAAGTTGGAAAACATACTTCAGGATATTATCCAGAAGAACTTTCCCAATCTAGCAAGACAGGCCAACATTCAAATGCTGGAAATTCAGAGAACCCAGTAAGATTGAGAAGACCATCTCGGAGACATAGAATCATCAGGTTCTACAAGGTCAAAATGAAAGAAAAATAGTTAAGGGAAGCCAGAGAAAAATGCTAGGTCACCTAAAAAGGGAATCCCATCAGACAAACAGCAGACCTCTCAGCAGAAACTCTACAAGCCAGAAGAAATTGGGGGCCAATATTCAATATTGTTAAAGATAAGTATTCCTAACCAGGGATATCATATCTGGCCCAACTAAACTTGAAAAGGAAAGGGGAAATAATGTCATTTTCAGACAAGCAAATGCTGAGGGAATTAGTCACCACCAGGCCTGCCTTGCAAGAGCTCCTGAAGGATGCACTAAATATGGAAAGGAAAACCCATTACCAGCAACTACAAAAAACACTGAAGTATACAGATCAGTGACCTTGTGAAGCAGCCACATTAAAACAATCTGCAAAACAACCAGCTAGCATCATGATGACTGGATCAAATTCACATATAACAGTACTAACTTTAAATGTAAAGTTAAAATACCCTAATATATAAGACACAGAATGGCAAGCTAGATAAAGGGCCAAGACTTAATCTGTATGCTGTCTTCGAGAGACCCATCTCATATGCAAAGGCACACATAGGCTCAAAATAAAGGAATGGAGGAAAATTTACAGAGGAAATGAAAAATAGAAAAAAAAAAAAACAGGGGTTGCAATTCTAGTTTCTGACAAAACAGATTTAAACTGAAAAATATCAAAAAAGACAAAGAAGGGTTCAATTCAACAAGAAGTGCTAACTCTCTTAAATACATATGCACCCAATGCAGGAGAACCTGGATTCATAAAGGAAGTTTTTAGAGAACTACAAAGAGACTTAGACTCACACATAATAATAGTGGGAGACTTTTACAGCCCACAGACAGTATTAGGTCATCGAGACAGAAAATTAACAAAGACATTTAGGAACTGAACTCAGCTCTGGATCAAGTGAACCTGATAGATACCTAGAGTACTTTCTACCCCCAAAAAGAGCATATACATTCATCTCAGTGC